>NC_068450.1:33907632-33982632 GCF_023373465.1 Oncorhynchus keta
ACTTGAATGTGCAACAGTTCCTCTCTCGAGGCCCACCAGTGATGACACAGAGGTAACAACCCATGTCGGAATTACTCAAGTTTTAGCTGTTCTTCTTATGCCAGTACATTTGCCCGAAAATATCCCTGTGGTTGGAGTAATAACTTATTCCAGAGATATGACAGTCTCAATGTAACAGAGGTAGAGGGTAATGCATACATCATCTCTGAATATGGGTGTTGGGGGTCTTGTATAACAACCTGTTCCTGTTAAAATAAGATACTAAATTCTAGGTCCGATGTACGCCCTTGTATGTGGTTACGGAGGAAAGCCAGCCTATCCTTCCCAAACACTGTTGGCTTTGGTTGCTCACTAATTCTTCACTGAGAGGCTAGTGATGCCCCCTACTGGCCGGGAAAAAAAACATAAAATCATTCTCCATAGTCAGATTTTTATATTTTCAATGAATAATAAGTAACCCTTATCTGAAAATGGCACCATTGATCAAAACTCTTGTATTTGTATTAATAAAAAAAGGAAGGAAAACGTTTTTATAGATTAGAAATGAGCAGCTTAATTTTCTATATCAAAATAATGATTCTAGACAGACTGGATAAAGCCGTACTCAAACACATAGGGGCAGTGTGACACCATATACTTGATTGTCCCCTATGGGGAAATCTGTCCTGGAAATTGGACAACTAAAAAGTGCTGCTGATTCCACATAAATGCATAGAATCAGTTGACACAACATAGAACCTACATAGAACAACACCCCCCCCCAAACATCCCCCCTCCTGACCCACACAAACGTTTGTTAGTTCATGCCAGGCAATGCTACAGGAACACTACAGGGATATGTACAGGCTGTGTGTTCGTGTTAGTTCACATGATTTTAATGTGAAATATTTGTTTAAAAAAATTGCTGCAAAACCCACTCACACTTCATTAGTGGACTTGTGTCAGGGGGAATTGACATCAAGGTGATGAGTGTTCTTGGCCAGTTGCCTTTTGCAACCCCAGTCTAACTGCCTCTAAAAGCTATTGTCTGGCTTCTTCTACTTGTTAACTCAAAACAACATTGGCATTAAACATGTTCTCTTTTGTCTTTTCTTAGTGTGCAGTTTACAGTTCACAATTGCATGTAAGCATTTCTTTTGAACAATGTTGCAGATTTTTTTTCAAAGAGTGTACACAAGTATCAGAGCTGTGTGGCCTGCGCAAAACTAGAAATGCGTATCCGAAATGTAGTTCCCATCTCAAAACATAAATAGATTATCAAAACTATATGATACCGTCAAAATGGCTAAATCATTATATATGCCATTTAGCAGACGCTTTTATCCAAAGCGACTTACAGTCATGTGTGCATACATTCTACGTATGGGTGGTCCCGGGGATCGAACCCACTACCCTGGCGTTACAAGCGCCATGCTCTACCAACTGAGCTACAGAAGGACCACATTCATCAAAAGATGACGAAAAACAATGAACCCAACCATACTTAACTCTTGAGTCCAAGCAGACAAAACAGAGAGTTAGACTGTCTTGTAAAAATCCCAGTCGATCAAAAATGATTTGCAGTCACTCAATCACGACGATCACAACTGGAAATACAACTAGCAAAAGGTGCAGAATTATGGCCAATTACTCTCCATTTATACGTATTATAATGAAACATTTTCATACACATCAAATCAAATATTATTCCGGATCAAAAACAAAAAACAAACTATATTGTGGGCAGGATTTTTTTTCATCTGTGTCATAGACATCTAAAATCACATGTATTCAATACGTAGACTTGTTAACTCAAACACAGTCCCACTTGCTCCCGAGTGGCTCAGTGGTCTCGGGCACCACATGTCTACAGTCCCTGGTTCAAATACAGGCAGTACCACATCTACCTGTGATTGGGCGGTGCACAATTGGTCCAGCGTTGTCCGAGTTTGGCCGGGGTAGGCTGCCAAAGTAAATAAGAATTTATTTTTAACTGACTTGCCTAGTAAAATAATACATAAAATGGAGGAACACAACTGATATGAATGAAAAGGCCACAATTGTTCCAAAGCAAAGCTCTACAATTGAAGGTCACAGTGTTGGAGATGACAATATAGGATTAACTCAACTTCATTTTTGTTGCATGTCTGCAATATTGTAGAAAATCACAAACATTTGACAGTTCCCATTGCTTACAGGAGATCTTTCCCTATATTGTACATGGTTTAACACAGATGGGGTGATTTAGACTTTTCTGCCCTAGTATTTACCGATAGCCGGAAACAGTGAACACAATTCCACACATTTCTCTTTGGATGAAACAGATGTGTTGATATTCTGGAAACAAAACACTTAACAGTGAATTTTGTATTCACTGATGACATTTGTATTTCAAGATTTGCAAAAGGATGTTTAAGATATGCAACTTAGGTACAAAGGCAAGAAAATGATCAGAAGTTCTGTAAATTAGTATTTGAGCGTTTGATAATTGTTGTTTTGCTAAAGAAACGTTTCAACCCAGATCCCCAAAATGCTTGCAGAGAATTTAGAAACAATGTAATCTCTGGTAGTGCAAATAATTTCTCTATTTAAATATATATATTTTTTAAGACAAAAAAAAATCAAATTCAATGCCCTTTTTTTGGGAGACTATAAGAGGGATGATTCTAACTTGAAAGGGCTGTAGAGGTTGGCCTTTGTTCCAGGCTTCGTCATTGCGTGCGAAGCCTCTAAGCTGCACCTATTTAAATATGCAATGTTTTAAAGCTCAGAGCAGCATGGTGCCCATGAGTAGAGGAGGTGAGAAAGGGAGAGAGGTAGTGGAAGAGATGGAGTGAGGGAGAGAGAGAAGGAGAGATGAGAAGTCAAGTCACTGCTCTGTTTATTCAAAACTAGCACAACAACCACTTGGCACCCTGTTCCTCGCCTCTTACATCTGTGACATGACAGCTGAGGCAGGAGGAGAGGGTGATGTAGTGGGAGTATGTAATACACATGTAGGATCTTAATTTGACCTGTATTGTCACAGCAAAATAATCCTTCAGCAACGGGATTCAAACGTTTAGTCCATAATGTTTCTTGGTTGGTGTTTAGGCAAAAGTAGGCTTCATGAAAAGTACAATAGTGCTAATATTACCATGTGTTAATATGGGTTTTCAATGAATTAATGTAAATCACGTAAATCACGAAGCTCGACTAAAGTGATGAAGTTCATTCTTAAAAGCCGTTGGGGGGGTTCTACGCTAACATGGAATTGTTTTAAGAAGGCTATACCATGGATCATTTTGCTATTTGGTTTCGAATTTTAGGACCCCTTTTAGGAATTTAATGAATTTAAAAAATCATTATTTTCTTACAAATTAAATATTGAATCTGGACTTTACTACTATAGCCCATAGAATGACACATTCATAAAAGGCTAAATTAAGTTCCGACATCTGAACATGTACCAGAGAGCCATTGATATCATATGTTCTGTTTTTTTCTTGGATTCCTCTAAATCAACATTACCGTAAGTAAACAAAACTTCAGCCGATCAACTGGATTACTTCATAATTAAAAGAATTCTAGACAAATTCTTCTAAGTCTCCCTTTCAACCAGACATGAGTCTTATAGTAGAGTCTGGCGCACAAGGCTAGACAAGGACTCTACTGCTACCAGTATTATAAGAATCTGTATGTCTGGTCAGTGGCTGAGGAACAGATGGTCAGCTGGATTAATATAGTCAATGAATGAATCCCATTATGTAGTTAAGAGTGGAGTCCAGTGAGGGGGAAGGGGAGGAGTGAGACGGTCTCCCTCTGAGAAACAGATCTGATCGACTATCCCCAGACAGAGGAGACAGGGCAGAGCAACATCTAACACCCAGGACCGGTCTGCTCTGTTGACAAACACAGGGCAGAGCAACATCTAACACCCAGGACCGGTCTGCTCTGTTGACCACCACAGGGCAGAGCAATATCTAACACCCAGGACCGGTCTGCTCTGTTGACAAACACAGGGCAGAGCAACATCTAACACCCAGGACCGGTCTGCTCTGTTGACAAACACAGGGCAGAGCAACATCTAACACCCAGGACCGGTCTGCTCTGTTGACAAACACAGGGCAGAGCAACATCTAACACCCAGGACCGGTCTGCTCTGTTGACCACCACAGGGCAGAGCAATATCTAACATCCAGGACCAGTCTGCTCTGTTGACAAACACAGGGCAGAGCAACATCTAACACCCAGGACCGGTCTGCTCTGTTGACAAACACAGGGCAGAGCAACATCTAACACCCAGGACCGGTCTGCTCTGTTGACCACCACAGGGCAGAGCAACATCTAACACCCAGGACCAGTCTGCTCTGTTGACCACCACAGGGCAGAGCAATATCTAACACCCAGGACCGGTCTGCTCTGTTGACAAACACAGGGCAGAGCAACATCTAACACCCAGGACTGGTCTGCTCTGTTGACAAACACAGGGAAGAGCAAAATCTAACACCCAGGACCGGTCTGCTCTGTTGCAACAAACACACCGGTCTGGGCAGGGCAACATCTAACACCCAGGACCGGTCTGCTCTGTTGACAAACACAGGGCAGCACAACATCTAACACCCAGGACCGGTCTGCTCTGTTGACAAACACAGGGCAGAGCAACATCTAACACCCAGGACCAGTCTGCTCTGTTGACAAACACAGGGCAGAACAACATCTAACACCCAGGACCGGTCTGCTCTGTTGACAAACACAGGGCAGGGCAACATCTAACACCCAGGACCGGTCTGCTCTGTTGACAAACACAGGGCAGAACAACATCTAACACCCAGGACCGGTCTGCTCTGTTGACAAACACAGGGCAGGGCAACATCTAACACCCAGGACCGGTCTGCTCTGTTGACAAACACAGGGCAGAACAACATCTAACACCCAGGACCAGTCTGCTTTGTTGACAAACACAGGGCAGAGCAACATCTAACACCCAGGACCGGTCTGCTCTGTTGACAAACACAGGGCAGAACAACATCTAACACCCAGGACCGGTCTGCTCTGTTGACAAACACAGGGCAGAGCAACATCTAACACCCAGGACCGGTCTGCTCTGTTGACAAACACAGGAAAGAGCAACATCTAACACCCAGGACCGGTCTGCTCTGTTGACAAACACAGGGCAGAACAACATCTAACACCCAGGACCGGTCTGCTCTGTTGACAAACACAGGGCAGAGCAACATCTAACACCCAGGACCGGTCTGCTCTGTTGACAAACACAGGGCAGAACAACATCTAACACCCAGGACCGGTCTGCTCTGTTGACAAACACAGGGCAGAGCAACATCTAACACCCAGGACCGGTCTGCTCTGTTGACAAACACAGGGCACCTTTTTTTGACAGCTGTCTGGTTTATGTATGAAAGAAATATCCAGTCAGACAACAGACTCGGACTGCACGTTCATATAAATAGAAATGTATACAGAAATGTAGGTAACAGAAAGTGTGCCTTTTTGTATTGAGGTCTAAGAATAGATGATACAACTAAACTGAGATAATTTCTCACACTGCATCCTTGTATGGAATCGTATTATTCTCTCTAGGCTGCCTCTCCTGTCATTTCACTAGAGGGAGCTCTAATGACACGGCAGGAAATGCTGTGTGTCTGACTGAGAGGCTATGACGCTGTTCTACACAGTGACTCCGTGGTGATATCAGTCTGAATTGAGGTGTACGAACCCAGTGATAACTCTGTGTTTGGAGGCCATTGCTGATGAGGAATCAGTAGAGAGCCACTGATGAGATGAAAAGGGTTTTAGATTGGCTGTGTGTTTCCTTCCCGAGGGTGTGTTCTCTGATTTACGTCTGGAGACGGAGAGCAATAACTGGTCACTGCCTGGGAGGCGGTGGCATCTTGTGTGAGTGTGTGCGTGTATGTGGTTTTTGTGGTATTTGTGCATATGTGATCCCCTATATTCTTATAGCATGTCTATGTGTGTGTGTGATTTATTTACTGTCAATGCTAATGCAGAGGAGTTCAACTTGTTTCAATTAGGAGCTATTCATTCAGAGACTTCTTGTGTGCCTTTCACAGGTTGCAAGGTGGCGTCCCTCTTGGCCTGGTGCAGTCCTCTATAGACATGGCAATTGTGCCTCATGGGAGTTATACCCAGTGCTGTCCGGCTAGAGGACTCCATGAGGAAGGGAGGGAGTGGTAACTGAACCACACAGATACAGACATGCAGTACGGTAATCTGCTGCACTCCTACTAATTACCCCAGAACTAATCCATGGGGTTTTCACATGGAACAGAACCAGCACCGCACTCATTGAATTGAATATAAGTTAATGGGATGGAGACTGGATAGTAAAGCTGATCCCTGTCTCCCCTCTTCTCACCGACGCCCCACTCTATACCCAGACCAGACCAGCCTAACCCAAATCAGGCCAGCCTAACCCAGATCAGACCAGCCTAACCCAGATCAGACCAGCCTAACCCAGACCAGACTAACCCAGATCAGCCTAACCCAGATCAGACCCACCTAACCCAGACCAGCCTAACCCAAACCAGACCAGCCTAACCTAATTCAGACCATCCTAACCTAATTCAGACCATCTTAACCTCGACCAGACCAGCCTAATCCAGATCCGACCAACCTAACCCAGATCAGACTAGCCTAACCCTGACCAGCCTAACCCAGACCAGACCAGCCTAATCCAGACCAGCCTAACCCAGACCAGACTAGCCTAACCCAGACCAGACTAGCCTAACCCAGACCAGACCAGCCTAACCCATACCAGACTAGCCTAACCCTGACCAGCCTAACCCAGACCAGACCAGCCTAACCTAATTCAGACCATCCTAACCTAATTCAGACCATCTTAACCTCGACCAGACCAGCCTAATCCAGATCCGACCAACCTAACCCAGACCAGACTAGCCTAACCCTGACCAGCCTAACCCAGACCAGACCAGCCTAATCCAGACCAGCCTAACCCAGACCAGACTAGCCTAACCCAGACCAGACTAGCCTAACCCAGACCAGACCAGCCTAACCCATACCAGACTAGCCTAACCCAGAACAGACCAGCCTAACCCAGACCAGACTAGCCTAACCTAGACCAGACTAGCCTAACCCAGACCAGACTAAACCAGACCAGAGAGAAGAGGATGCTAAAAGCCACGCTTTGTCGAGACGCACCTTCTCACACCCTCAGATGTCTGAAGACTTAGTCATGTTGTTTGTTTTGGTGTTGTCTGCTTTTTTTTGTGATCCTTAGGAGCCAAAATGGAAGCCAATGCCAAGCCAATTTGGCTTAGTGGCTTTCTGCTACAGTAATGTTAGGCCTTCAGTGAGAAACTGCAGCTCTTTACGACTGCACGGAGTCGAGAGGTTGGAGTGTTACAAGAAGATACCCTGGCCCTCGGCGGGGTCGGAACAGGGCGTGTCTCGCTGCCCTGCAGTGGATTCCATTTAATACATCAAAGAGTTTGTCTGCTCTCTTCTCACCCAGGGAAAGACATTCCAGTGTGTAGTTTAGTTTTCACTGGGGATCATGGGAAAATGAGGTTAGTGTAGTGCACTTTAGTTCTTAGTGGAGAGGGGAGAGGAGTCTACTATTTTCATATCAGACTTCTATGCACTATTACAAAAAGTAATAAATCAAATAATCAAAGGCTGACCTCCTTAACTCAACAACTCCTAAAATAGTCCTAAAATAAACACTGCCATAACAATATGACAGCTGTTTCCCAAACAGGTTCCTCACCTCTCCTCAGAGGCCTGCCTAATGTAAGAATGACCTGATCGTTTTTGGCAGAAGGCAGTTTGACTGCTGCCAAATCGCTCTCTCTCTTCTTCCTCTGAGACGTGTCCCCTTTGTGTCTTTCCATTGCACCAGTGACAGGTGAAACGCTATGGTCTGAGTGAGTCTGGGCCACAGTCCCCATCAATAAAATGACTCTCCACCACACATGTTCCATATTCCACAGCCAGACCGGTATGTCCATCCATGTGTTGTCATATCGACTCACACTGTAGGCAAACAGAAAAAAACTGGGAAGCAGACGTAATCTGTGGCCTTTTCTCAATTGGATTTGCTCAACTCTTGCATCCTCTCTCCATTCTCTCTTGCCTCCTTTTGATAAAGGGCAAAGGTAATCGAGGAGAGGCGGAAAGTAAAGTGTATGAAAATGCGCTTGTATGAAATGAGACTTTCCTTCGTGAGACTCTCCTTCAATGCATTTTATACATGAAAGGATGTATGCAATATATCAAATGTATGCAATATTTTTTATATATGACAGAATAAGTAGGGTATCATTTTTAAATGTTTGGATGCTTTTGTCCTTCTAGAAAACAAAATTCAAAGGGGGTGTGGCAGATTTCAAAGCGCTTCTGCGAAGGACTCCGGTAGGATAAGCTTGTAGTTCCTCACCAAAGGAGGCTATCGAGGAGGGTCGTCTTCCGTTTGCCTATTAACGAATTGACACTCCTCGACCACTTGGTTTCCAGGTCACGGAGAATGGAGGAGAGAGGATGAAGGACATACTTTTGCCCAAATTGGAAAAGGCCACAGTGTGATAAAGGTTGATTAAACATGACCAGCATAACCTTAGTACCCTTTACTTTACCCCATTTCCTGAACATAAGAACATCCTGTTAGAAGTGAGTTTGTACACTATATAATCAACAGGTGGCAGTGTTGCATTCAAGATGTGTCTCCCAAGCCAGAGCCCTGAGAGCTGATAAGAGATACAAAAATCCATATTGTGTCAGAACGGCCATAATTAAATCCATCTATCTACTTGATGTATTTATATCCAGCACATTTCTCTGTGTGTCTACAGGAGACAGATTGGATATTGTATTTTTGTGGCAGCCAAACTGTCCTTTTAGCTCACATAACAATGTTAAACTGAAGAGAACATGTTTTGACTGGTCTCATGGTATTGTTATGTGATGAATTTGTCCCCTTGTCATCCTAGTATAGGTCTTTATAAGACTCAGCAATGAGACAGTACAGGCTGACATCCCAGACATTCTCAAACACGTGAGGATGGATGTAATTGCCATGGGTTTAGAAAAACGAGTCTCAAACTTGTAGTGCTTACAGTGCACAGGAGGGTGGTGGCACCTTAATTGGCGAGGACAGGCCCTTGGTAAAGGCTGGAGCGGAATTAGTGGATTCCATGTGTTTGATGCCATTCCATTCACTCCTTTCCAGACATTATTATGAGCCATCTGGCTTCTTGCTCCAAGACAAGCTAAACACTTTCTTTGCCCGTTTTGATGATAACACAGTGGAACCGACACAGGCCGCTCGCCCGGTCTGAGCTCTCGTTCTTTGTGGCCGACGTGAGTAAGACATTTAAACGTGTTAACCCTGCAAGGCTGACTGCCCAGACGACATCCCTAGCCGCATCCTCAGAGCATGAGCAGACCAGCTGGCTGGAGTGTTTACGGACATATTCATCTCTCCCTATCCCAGTCTGCTGTCCCCATTTGCTTCAAGATGTTCACTATTGTTCCTGTACCCAAGAAAGCAAAGGTAACTGAACTAAATTACTATCACCCACTTCTGTCATCATGAAGTGCATTGAGAGGCTCCACAGGTGATGCAATCACCATCACACTGCATACTTCCCTATCCCATCTGGACAAGAGGAATAGCTATGTAAGAATGCTGTTTATTGACTACAGCTCAGCCTTCAACACCATAGTACCCTCCAAGCTCATCATTAAGCTCGGGGCCGTGGGTCTGATCCCTGCCCAGTGCAACTGGGTCCTGGACTTCCTGACAGGCCGCCCCCAGGTGGTGAAGGTAGGAAACAACACCACTACGCTGATCCTCTACACAGGGGCCCCACAAGGGCACGTGCTCAGCCACCCCCTGTGCTCCCTGTTCACCCAGGACTGCATGTCCACGCATGCCTCCAACTCAATCATCAAGTTTGCAGACGACAAAACAATGGTAGCCCTGATTAGCAACAACGACAAGACAGCATACAGGGAGGAGGTGAGGGCCCTGGCAGAATGGTCCCAGGAAAATAGCCTCTCCCTCCACATCAACAAAATGAAGGAGCTGATTGTGGACTTCAGGAGACATCAGAGGGAGCAACCCCCTATCCACATCGACAGGGCCGCAGTGGAAAAGGTGAAAAGCTTTGAGTTCCTCGACATACACATCAGTGCCATTCTGAAATGGTCCACATACACAGACAGTGTTGTGAAGAAGAAATTAGTCTTGGCCCCTAAGACCCTCACAAACTTTTACAGATGCACCATTGAGAGCATCCTGTCAGGCTGTATCACCGCCTGGTACGGCAACTGCACTGTCCGCAACTGAAGTGCTCTCCAGAGGGTGGTGAGGTCAGCACAACGCATCACCGGGAGCCCACTGCCTGCCCTTCAGGACATCTACAGCACCTGGTGTCAAAGGAAAGCCAAGATCATCAAGGACGTCAGCCACCCGAGCCATAGCCGGTTTAACCCGTTATCATCCAGAAGGTGAGGTCAGTACAAGTGCATCAAAACTGGGACCAAAAGACTGAAAAACTGCTTCTATCTCAAGGCCATCAAACTCTTAAATAGCCTTCAATAGGCGGCCTCCACCCAGTACCCTGCCCTGAACTTTAATCACTGTCACCATCCGGCTACCACCCGATTACTCATCCCTGCACCTTAGAGGCTGCTGCCCTATGTACATACTGTACATAGATTTTTATATTGTGTTATTGACTGTACGATTGTTTGTGTGTAACTCTGTATTGTTGTTTTTGTCGCACTGCTTTCCTTTATCTTGGCCAGGTCGCAGTTGTAAATGAGAACTTGTTCTCAACTGGCCTACCTGGTTAAATAAAGGGGAAATTAAATATGAACATAGACATGGAACACTGGCCACTTTAATAATGTTAACACACTGTTTTACCCACTTTAAATGCACAGTATATACTGTATTCTAGTCAAGGCCATCCTATTCAACTATTTCGGTTCATATACTACTCTATCCATGTATTCTACAGATATACTATATATTATATCCACATATACAGTAGCAGTCAAAAGTTTGGACACACCTACTCATTCCAGGGTCAACTATTTTTGACACTGTAGAATAATAATGAAGACATATCTATGAAATAACCCATATGAAATCATGTAGTAACCAAAAAAGTGTTAAACAAATCAAAATATATTTTATATTTGAGATTCTTCAAAGTAGACACCCTCTGCTTTGATGTCAGCTGTGCTCCACTCTTGGCATTCTCTCAACCAGCTTCAAGAGGTATTATATATATTTAATTTAACAGGTATGCCTTGTTAAAAGTTAATTTGTGGAATTTCTTTCCTTCTTAATGCGTTTGAGCCAATCGGTTGAGTTGTGACAAGGTAGAGGTGATATACAGAAGATAGCCCTGTTTGGTAAAAGACCAAGTCCATATCATAGCAACAGCTCAAATAAGCAAAGAGAAATGACAGTCAATCATTACTTTAAGATGTGAAGATCATTCAGTATCAAACATTTCAAGAACTTTTAACGTTTCTTCGAGTGCAGTCGCAAAAACCATCAAGCGCTATGATGAAACTGGCTCTCATGAGGACCGCCACAGGACAGGCAGACCCAGAGTAACCTCTGTTGCAGAGGATAAGTTCAGTTAACTACACCTCAGATTGCAGCCAAAATAAACGCTTCATAGAGTTCAAGTAACAGACCCATCTCTACATCAACTGTTTCAGAGGAGACTGCATGAATCAGGCCTTCATGGTCGGATTGCTGCAAGGAAACCACTACTGAAGAACACCACTAAGAAGAAGAGACTTGGTTGGGCCAAGAAACATGAGCAATGGACATTAGACCGGTGGAAATCTGTCCTTTGGTCTGATGTGATTTTTGGTTCCAACTGCCATGTCTTTGTATGACGCAGAGTAGGTGAACGGATGATCTCCGCATGTGTGGTTCCCACCGTGAAGCATGGGGGAGGAGGTGTGATGATGTGTATATAGTCTCGCTATTGTTATT
The DNA here is from genome assembly GCF_023373465.1 of Oncorhynchus keta. Taxonomy (NCBI): domain Eukaryota; kingdom Metazoa; phylum Chordata; class Actinopteri; order Salmoniformes; family Salmonidae; genus Oncorhynchus; species Oncorhynchus keta. The sequence continues at coordinate 33,919,613 of NC_068450.1, forward strand.
TTACTGTTATTGTACTGCTGCTCTTTAACTAGTTGTTACTTTTATTTCTTATTCTTATTTGTATTTTTTAAACTGCATTGTTGGTTAGGGACTTGTAAGTAAGCATTTAACTGTGCATGTGACTAATACCATTTGATTTGATGTGGGGGGTGCTTTACTGGTGACTCTGTCAGTGATTTATTTAGAAGTCAAGGCACACTTTACCAGCATGGATACCACAGCTTTCTGCAGCAATACGCCATCCCATCTGCTTTGCTCTTAGTAGGACTATCATTCAACAGGACAATGACCTAAAACACACCTTCAGGCAGTGTAAGGGTTATTTGACCAAGAAGGAGAGTGATGGTGTGCTGTATCAGATGACCTGGCCTCCACAATCTCCCGACCTCAACCTAATTGAGATGGTTTGGGATGACCGCAGAGCGATGGAAAAGCAGCTAACAAGTGCTCAGCATGTGTGGGAACTTCTTCAAGACTGTTGGAAAAGCATTCCTCATGAAGCTGGTTGAAAGAGTGTGAAAGCTGTCATCAAGGAAAAAGGGTTTCTACTTTAAAGAATCGCATATAAAATATATTTTGATTTGTTTAACACTTTTTTGGTTACTACATGATTCCATATGTGTTACTTCATAGTTTTGATGTCTTCACTATTATTCTACAATGTAGAAAATAGTAAAAAATGAAGAAAAACCCTTGAATGAGTAGGTGTGTACAAACTTCTGACTGGCACTATATATATATATATATATATATATATATATATATATATATATATATATATACATACACACACACATACACAAATACATACACTATATATATAGTTACAAAAGTATGTGGACACCCTTTCAATTTAGTGGATTTGGCTATTTCAGCCACACCCGCTACTGACAGGTGTATAAATCAAGCACACAGCCATACAATCTCCATAGACAAACATTGGCAGTAGACTAGCCTTTCTGAAGTGCCCTAGTGACTTTCAACATGGCACAGTCATAGGATGACACCTTTCCAACAGTTCAGTTCATTACATGTCTGCCCTGCTAGAGCTGCCCGGTCAACTGTAACTGCTGTTGTTGTGAAGTGTTGCTCGTAAAAATAGTCTGTCCTCGGTTGCAACATTCACTGCCGAGTTCCAAACTGCCTCTGGAAGCAACGTCTGGACAAGAACTGTTTGTCGGGAGCTTCATGAAATGGATTTCCATGGTTGAGCAGCCACACACAAGCCTAAGATCATCATGCGCAATGCCAAATTTTGGCTGGAGTGGTGTAAAGCTCCTGGCCATTAGACTTTGGAGTGGTGGAAACACGTTCTCTGGAGTGAGGAATCACGCTTCACCATCTGGTAGTCCGACGGACGAAACTTGGTTTGGCGGATGCTAGGAGAACGTTACCTGCCCGAATACATATTTCCAACTTTAAAGTTTGGTGGAGGAGGAATACTGTTTTTAATGGTTCGGGCTAAGCCCCTTACTTCCAGTGAAGGGAAATCTTAACCCTACACCATACAATGACATTCTAGACGATTCTGTGCATTCAACTTTGTGGCAACAGTTTGGGGAAGGCCCTTTCCTGTTTCAGCTTGACAATGTCTCCTGTGCACATAGCGAGGTCCATAGAGAAATGGTTTGTTGAGATCGGTGTGGAAGAACTTGACTGGCCTGCACAGAGCCCTGACCTCAACCCCATCAAACATCTTTAGAATGAATTGGAACGCCGACTGCAAGCCAGGTCTTATCGCCCAACATCAGTGTCCAACCTCATTAATGCTCCTGTGACTGAATGGAAGCAAGTCCCCGCAGCAATGTTCTAACATCTAGTGGAAAGCCTTCCCAGAAGAGTGGAGGCTGTTATAGCTGCAAAGGAAAGACCAACTCTATATTAATGCCCATGATTTTGGAATGAGATGTTCGATGAGCAGGTGTCCACATACTTTTGACCATGTAGTGTGTATATAGTGCATTCAGAAAGTATTCAGACCCTTTTCCCCTTTTCCACATTTTGTTACATTACAGCTTTATTCTAAAAATGATTAAATACATTTTTCCCCTCATCAATCTACCCACAATACCCCAAAATGACAAAGCGAAAACACATTTTTATAATATATAAAATACCTTATTTACATGCGTTTTCAGACCCTTTGCTATGCGACTCGAAATTGAGCTCGGGGTCATCCTGTTTCCATCCATCATCCTTCAGATGTTTCCATTGATCATCCTTCAGATGTTTCTACAACTTGATTGGGATCCACCTGTGGTAATTTCAATTGGTTGGACATGATTTGGAAAGGCACACACCTGTCTATATGAAGTCCCACAGCTAACAATGCATGTCAGAGCAAAAACTATGGCACAAGATCGAAGAAATTGTCAGAGAGCGCAGACAGGATTGTGTTGAGGCACATAACAGTTCTGCAGCATTGAAGGTCACCATGAACACAGTGGCCTCCATAATTCTCAAATGGAAGAAGTCTGGATCCACCAAGATTGTTCCTAGTGCTGGCTGCCAGGCCAAACTTAGCAATCGGGGGAGAAGGCTCTTGGTCAGGCAGGCTCTTGGTCAGGCAAGAAACCGAGGGTCACTCTGACAGAGCTCCAGATTTCCTCTGTGGAGATGGGAGAAGCTTCCAGAAGGACAATCATCTCTGCAGCACCACCAATCAGGCCTTTATGGTAGAGTGACCAGACGGAAGCCACCCCTCAGTAAAAGGAACATGACAGCCCATTTGGATTTTGCCAAAGGTATCTAAAGACTCTCAGACAATGAGAAACAAGATTATCTTTTCTGATGAAACAAAGATTTAACTCTTTGGCCTGAATGCCAAGTGTCATGTCTGGAGGAAACCTGGCACCATCCCTACCGTGAAGCACGGTGGTGGCAGCATCATGCTGTGGGGATGTTTTTCAGTGGCAGGGACTGGGAGACTAGTCAGGATCGAGGGAAAGATGAACGGAGCAAAGTACAGAGAGATCCTTGATGAAATCCTACTCCAGAGCACTCAGGACCTCAGACTGGGGCAAAGGTTCACCTTCCAACCGGACCACGACCCTAAGCACACAGCCAAGACAACGCTGGAATGGCTTCGGGACAAGTCTCTGAATGTCCTTGAGTGGCTCAGCCAGAGCCCCGGATTTGAACCTGATCGAACATCTCTAGAGAGACCTGGAAATAGCTGTGCTGCGACACTCCCCATCCAACCTGACAGAGCTTGAGAGGATTTGCAGAGAAGAATTGGAGAAACTCCCCAAATACAGGTGTACCAATATTGTAGCGTCATACCCAAGAAGACCTGAGGATGTAATCGCTGCAAAAGGTGCTTCAACAAAGTACTGAGTAAAGGGTCTGAATACTTGTAAATGTGATATTTCAGTTTTTTATTTTTAATACATTTGCAAAACATTCAAAAAACCTGTTATTTCATTGTCATTAAAGGGTACTGTGTGTAGATTGATGAAGGAGAAAAAAATCTATTTAATCCATTTTAGAATAAGGCTGTAACATAACAAAATGTGTAAAAGGTGAAGGGGCCTGAATATTTTCCAAATGCACTTTATATATCTTTATTTGTTTATTATTATATTATTTATATATTATTATATATATTATTTATTAAAATATGTATATATTTCTTCATTCAATTTTACTTTTAGACTTGTGTGTATTGTTAGATATTACTGCATTGTTGGAGCTAGGAACACAAGCTGTTCTCTACACCTGCAATAACATCTGCTAAACATGTGTCTGCGACCAATTCAAATCCGATTTGATTGGAGAGAAACAATGACAGTAACACTGCTGGTGCAGTGTATGCCAGGCACATTTAAGGACATTTTATGCTACAGTGCTGCAGTCTGTAGAGAGGGCCTCTACTGGCTCTAGAGTCTCGTGTCTTATCTACTGAGTCTGTGTTGACCCCTCAGTGTGGGATAGATCTGGCTGGCAGCCCCTCACTACTGAGTGACCATGTCCACGAGAAACCACTGACCTCTGGAGCCACAGGATAGCCACAGGATAGCCACAGGATAGCCACAGGATAGCCACGTGATGGTTTTTCAATACCGTCGATACAGTTTAAACTATTTCTTTGACTTAAAAAAATAATTATCAATTGGAATATTTGGTAGCTACTCTATAAGTAGATACCTACAGTCAACTTTGCAATACTTTAAGTGATAAAGAAGATTGTGTTGTTCATTTCACCTGTCACATAATTTTTCATTATGAAGCTTACCTGTAGTCCCCAGTCACATGGTGTTTGTTTACAAGCACACAACAACAAGAGACCGGAGCCTTGTCACTCACTGTTGTGCAGCATGTGCCAGGTGATCTAGTTACAGTATGGAATTCACTACTATATGTTTTCCTGCTAGATATCTTACAACTATTAAGTTAACTGTTTCAAATGTGCTAAATGCTCCACAGTTGTGCACTCAAGGTGGGTGTTTGTAATGAACCACTGCTTCAGGGTACAGAGTACAGACTCTGAGAATACCACATCTTGTATGCCCATAGGCTATCACCCCCAGCACTCTATATAGCCAAGCGGCTTTATCCCAAACATGAAGAAATGTAAAGGCAGAAGGTCCCTTCCCTCCTCCCTGCAGACGTTGCCTTCTAAAGGCTAAAGCACACTGCTCAAAGCCTAGCTGACATTTGCATGAATCCATCAGTGACGCAACGACAGTCCGTATATTTAGAAAACTATTTGTCATTGAGGATGTCTCCCCACATGAAATAATAATACAGTTTACAATAGTATACTAGAGTACATACTATATAACTTAAACTGTACTATACTGTAGAATACTATGCAACACACTAGTATCCCTCGATCATGTATAGTACTATAGAATGTTGTAGTTTACTGTAGAATACTATAGTAAATACTACAGTATTATCTGCAAAAAAACACTATAGTAGATATTACAGTAACGTCCCTAAAAACACTACAGTCTGCAAAAACACGTTTTTAACTATAGTAAATACTACAGTTCCCCTCACCCAAATCGCAATTTGTGTCACGCATAATTGGGAAACCTACAGTGAGGGAAAAAAGTATTTGATCCCCTGCTGATTTTGTATGTTTTCCCACTGACAAAGAAATGATCAGTCTATCATTTTAATGGTAGGTTTATTTGAACAGTGAGAGACAGAATAATAACAGAAAAATCCAGAAAAATGAGGGAAAAATGAGGGAAATAATTATTTGACCCCCTCTCAATCAGAAAGATTTCTGGCTCCCAGGTGTCTTTTATACAGGTAACGAGCTGAGATTAGGAGCACACTCTTAAAAGGAGTGCTCCTAATCTCAGTTTGTTACCTGTAAAAGAGACCTGTCCACAGAAGCAATCAATCAATCAATCAATCAGATTCCAAACTCTCCACCATGGCCAAGACCAAAGAGCTCTCCAAGGATGTCAGGGACAAGATTGTAGACCTACACAAGGCTGGAATGGGCTACAAGACCATCGCCAAGCAGCTTGGTGAGAAGGTAACAATAGTTGGTGCGATTATTCGCAAATGGAAGAAACACAAAATAACTGTCAATCTCCCTTGGCCTGGGGCTCCATGCAAGATCTCACCTTGTGAAGTTGCAATGATCATGAGAACGGTGAGGAATCAGCCCAGAACTACACGGGAGGATCTTGTCAATGATCTCAAGGCAGCTGGGACCATAGTCACCAAGAAAACAATTGGTAACGCACTACGCCGTGAAGGACTGAAATTCTGCAGCGCCTGCAAGGTCCCCCTGCTCAAGAAAGCACATATACATGCCCGTCTGAAGTTTGCCAATGAACATCTGAATGATTCAGAGGACAACTGGGTGAAAGTGTTGTGGTCAGATGAGACCAAAATGGAGCTCTTTGGCATAAACTCAACTTGCTGTGACCCCAAGAACACCATCCCCACCGTCAAACACGGAGGTGGAAACATTATGCTTTGGGGGTGATTTTCTGCTGAGGGTACAGGACAACTTCACCGCATCAAAGGGACGATGGACGGAGCCATGTACCATCAAATCTTGGGTGAGAACCTCCTTCCCTCAGCTAGGGCATTGAAAATGGTTTGTTTATGGTTATTCCAGCATGACAATGATCCAAAACACATGGCCAAGGCAACACAGGAGTGGCTCAAGAAGAAGCGCATTAAGGTCTTGGAGTGGCCTAGCCAGTCTCCACACCTTTATCCCATAGAAAATCTGTGGAGGGAGCTGAAGGTTCGAGTTGCCAAACGTCAGCCTCGAAACTTTAATGACTTGAAGAAGTGCTGCAAAGAGGAGTGGGACAAAATCCCTCCTGAGATGTGTGCAAACCTGGTGGCCAACTACAAGAAACGTCTGACCTCTGATTGCCAACAAGGGTTTTGCCACCAAATACTAAGTCATGTTTTGCAGGGGGGTCAAATACTTATTTCCCTCATTAAAATGCAAATCCATTTATAACATTTTTGACATGCGTTTTTCTGGATTGTTTTTGTTGTTATTCTGTCTCTCACTGTTCAAATAAACCATTAAAATGATAGACGGATCCTTTCTTTGTCAGTGGGCAAACGTACAAAATCAGCAGGAGATTTCCCTCACTGTAAGTATGATCCCCAATTAGAGACAACGATAATCAGCTGCGTCTAATTGGGAATCATACAAAACACCAACATAGAAAATCAAACCTAGAACCACACAGAAATGATAAACTAGAGCAAGAAACCCTCGTCACGCCCTGACCTACTCTACCATAGAAAATACAGGTTTTCTATGGTCAGGACGTGACAATAATACAGTAATGTCTGCAAAAACACTACAGTAAATACTACAGTATACTACAATCCACATAAACAATCAATTAATTACTGTAGTATATACCACAGTTTTATTTTACAACAGTATTTATACCTTCAATATTACAGTCAATATTACAGTGTACTACAGTTAATACTACATGTAATACTATAATATTTTTATATGTGGGTCTGAGAGCTTTCATTCTCAGTTGGTTGTTTTTTAGACACAAGTACCTTTCAAACTCAAAAAAGAATTGATTTGTTTTGTGCTTTTTGTATCCCAATCTAGCTTGCAAGCATATGTTTGCGAGAGTGTGTGCGTGTGTATATATGTGCGCAGGCGTGTGTTTTTTGTGAGTGCGTGTGTGTGTGCATTCGCCTTCGTGTTTGCGAGTGTATGTGTAAACAGCTTATTGGTTGTTTGGTCCTGGCAGTAAGAACAGCAGCTAGAAGAGTATGGATTGTGCTTGTCTGTCTGCCAGGTGGAGGTTAACTGCAATGGACAAGGCCCTCCAGCATCACCTGCTAGAGGACTGTCTTCAATTCTCCTGCGTCTCTATTCATTTAGACGATTGGGTGAGATGTAGAGGCGTTAAGCATATAACACCCCCACTATCCTTCCATTGTTGGACAGTCACGGAATAGTACTGCAGTTATTTAAGATAGATAGATAGATAGATAGATAGATAGATAGATAGATAGATAGATAGATAGATAGATAGATAGATAGATACAAAATCTTCCAAAATGTCTGAACTCCTAAGCTTCTAAAAAATAGTTTATATTGCGTTATAAGAGATAACAGTGTCACGCCCTGATCTGTTTCACCGTGTCCTCGTGCTTGTCTCCACCCCCTCCAGGTGGTGCCCATCTTCCTCACTTATCCTCTGGGTATTTATACCTGTGTTTTCTGTCCGTCTGTGACAGTTCGTCTTGTCACCTTTTGGATTGTTAGTAAATGTCTTGGACTCTAACCATCTGCCTCCTGTGTCTGCGTCTGGGTCTCGCCTTGTGCCCTCATAAAACGTGCGTTTCATCCGCCATTTTCCATTCTGCCTTATTGCCTTTCTTGTTTCCTGTCAAAGTCGCTCTTTTTCCAGCATTTTTTTTTATTGATTTCTCTCCTAGCTGTCATTCTTGTTTTTGGGTGCAGTGTTGTATGTATGATGTAACAGAACCAGGGGCTGGAACCAAAATTATTTTCCAATTGTTTCGTTCTGAACAGAACTACTTCTTATATTTTTCACTGTTCCTACCAGCAAAATAACATCCTGAACCCAATTCGAACCAAAAAAAGTAACATCTTATATCATTCCTTCCTGTTCCTTTTTTAACCTGTGAAAACATTTGTTTTACGTTTAGCTCATTAAATGACTCCGTGTGGATAGAGCAGGCAAGCTAGTTGTTTACATGCGTGATGGACAGACGAGTGTAGTTTATGGAGCAAGATGCGACTGACAGGAGGAGGAGGATTGAAGTTTGTTATGACATGCATTATATGAATTAGGTCCACAGAATTATACCTAGGAGGAGTGGCTTCTGTGGAGGAACTTTGAATGTAGTTTCTAGCTAACAAGCTTGTTGTGCATGTTAGCTAAAAACAAGTCTTAACTTTTTGTAGTGAATATGTCCAACTTCAAATGTGATAACTAGACGTATAGTATCCTTAACTAGCATTGAAAAAGTGAATTCAAAGGTCAAATCAACTCAAATCAAATTGTATTTGTCACATACACAATTCCAAAACTACTGTCTTATACACAGTGTAAGGGGATAAAGAATATGTACATAAAGATATATGAATGAGTGATGGTACAGAGCAGCATAGGCTCTACAGTAGATGGTATCGAGTACAGTATATACATATGAGATGAGTATGTAAACAAAGTGGCATAGTTAAAGTGGCTAGTGATACATGTATTACATAAGGATGCAGTAGATGGTATAGAGTACAGTATATACATATGAAATGAGTATGTAAACAAAGTGGCATAGTTTAAAGTGGCTAGTGATACATGTATTACATAAGGATGCAGTAGATGATATAGAGTACAGTATATACGTATGCATATGAGATGAATAATGTAGGGTATGTAAACATTATATTAGGTAGCATTGTTTAAAGTGGCTAGTGATATATTTTACATAATTTCCCATCAATTCCCATTATTAAAGTGGCTGGAGTTGAGTCAGTGTCAGTGTGTTGGCAGCAGCCACTCAATGTTAGTGTTGGCTGTTTAACAGTCTGATGGCCTTGAGATAGAAGCTGTTTTTCAGTCTCTCGGTCCCAGCTTTGATGCACCTGTACTGACCTCGCCTTCTGGATGATAGCGGGGTGAACAGGCAGTGGCTCGGGTGGTTGTTGTCCTTGATGATCTTTATGGCCTTCCTGTAACGTCGGGTGGTGTAGGTGTCCTGGAGGGTAGGTAGTTTGCCCCCGGTGATGCGTTGTGCAGACCTCACTACCCTCTGGAGAGCCTTACGGTTGTGGGCGGAGCAGTTGCCGTACCAGGCGGTGATACAGCCCGACAGGATGCTCTCGATTGTGCATCTGTAGAAGTTTGTGAGTGCTTTTGGTGACAAGCCGAATTTCTTCAGCCTCCTGAGGTTGAAGAGGCGCTGCTGCGCCTTCTTCACGATGCTGTCTGTGTGAGTGGACCAATTCAGTTTGTCTGTGATGTGTATGTCGAGGAACTTAAAACTTACTACCCTCTCCACTACTGTTCCAACAATGTGGATAGGGGGGTGTTCCCTCTGCTGTTTCCTGAAGTCCACAATCATCTCCTTAGTTTTGTTAACGTTGAGTGTGAGGTTATTTTCCTGACACCACACTCCGAGGGCCTTATATGCGTCGCGGAAGTTAGAGTAACAATGGTCCAAGGTTTTTCCGGCCCTGGTTGCACAATCGATATGCTGATACAATTTAGGGAGTATTGTTTTCAGATTAGCCTTGTTAAAATCCCCAGCTACAATGAATGCAGCCTCAGGATGTATGGATTCCAGTTTGCAAAGAGTCAAATAAAGTTCATTCAGAGCCATCGATGTTTCTGCTTGGGGGGGAATAAATACGGCTGTGATTATAATCGAAGAGAATTCTCTTGGTAGATAATGCGGTCGACATTTGATTGTGAGGAATTCTAAATCAGGTGAACAGAAGGATTTGAGTTTCTGTATGTTTCTTTGATCACACCACGTCTCGTTAGCCATAAGGCATACACCCCCGCCCCTCTTCTCACCAGAAAGATGTTTGTTTCTGTCGGCGCAATGTGTGGAGAAACCCGCTGGCTGCACCGCCTCCGATAGCGTCTCTCCAGTGAGCCATGTTTCCGTGAAGCAAAGAACGTTACAGTCTCTGATGTCCCTCTGGAATGCTACCCTTGCTCGGATTTCATCAACCTTGTTTTCAAGAGACTGGACTGGAGACCGTCGCTGGAGGCTCCAGATTGGAGGCCGTCGTTGGAGGCTTCGTGCCATGACTCCTCACTGGAGGCTTCCTGCCATGACTACTGTCTGGAGGCTTCGTGCCGTGGATCATCACTGGAGGCTTCGTGCCTTGGATCAACACTGGAGGCTTCTTGCCATGGATCATCACTGGAGGCTTCGTGCCATGGATCATCACTGGAGGCTTCTTGCCATGGATCATCACTGGAGGCTTCGTGCGATGGATCAACACTGGAGGCTTCTTGTCATGGATCATCACTGGAGGCTTCGTGCCATGGATCATCACTGGAGGCTTCTTGCCATGGATTATCACTGGAGTGGAGAGACACACAGGAGGCCTGGTTATGGGAGCAGGCACAGGACTCACCAGGCTGAGGAGACATACAGGATGATTAGTCCTTGGCCGAGGCACCGGATAAACTGTGCCGTGGAGGCGCACTGGAGGTCTCGAGCTAAGAGCCTGCACAACCCGTCCTGGCTGGATGGTGACTTTGGCCCGGCATGTGTGGGGCACAGGCACAGGATGCACTGGGCTGTGCAGACGCACTGGAGACACAGTGTGCAGAGCCGGTGCAGGATATCCTGGGTCGTGGAGACATACTGGAGGTCTGGAGAGCAGGGCTGGCACAATCCGTCCTGGCTGGATGCTCACCCTAGCCTGGCAGATACGGGGAGCTGGGATGTAGCACGGCGCCTGACCAGTACGACGCCCGCCACGGTAAGCACGTGGAGTTGGCTCAGGTCTCCAACCTGACTCTGCCACACTCCCCGGCTGCCTCTCGGGCTTCCTTGCCAGCCGCGTTCCCTCATAACGCTGCCGCTCTGCTTTAGCTGCTGCCTTCACCTTCCTCTCTGCTTCTACCTGCTCCCAGGGCAGGCGATCCTTCCCGGCCAGGATCTCCTCCCAAGTCCAGGATCCCTTGCCATTTAAAATGTCCAGTCCTCCTTCTTACCACGCTGCTTGGTCCTTTGGTGGTGGGAAGTTCTGTCACGGCTGTTGAAGGATCAGGACCAAGGTGCAGTGTGGTGAGCGTACATTTTATTTTATTTAAGAAATGACACCGACAAAACAATAAACAATACAAAACAAACCTTGACGCTTAAGGCTATGTGCCATCAAACAAAGTTAACTTCCAACAAACACAGGTGGGAAAAAGGGTACCTAAGTATGCTTCCCAATCAGAGACAACGATAGACAGCTGTCCCTGATTGAGAACCATACCCGGCCAAAACATAGAAATAGAAAATCATAGAAACACAAAACATAGAATGCCCACCCCAACTCACGCCCTGAGCAAACCAAAATAGAGACATAAAAAGGATCTCTAAGGTCAGGGTGTGACACAGACACTGGAATGAGGCCTTGCATAGACACTTTGTTGAGTGGGACTATAAAATGAATGCCTGGAATGTTATTAACCGGTTCCCATGCTTTTAAAATAACAATTCTGTTCCGGAACAGTATGGATCACTTTCATTCAAGGTTCCGTTTTGGTTCTTTGAAACATTTAGTTATTTTCTGGTTTTCGGTTCTGGCCCCTGAACAGAACAGAGGCATATCACTGCTATACACTGTACCAGTCTAGTTCTGGAGCGCTGGTAGAACAAAGCAACACACTTAATAGGTTCAGTCTCGTCTGGAGGACCAACAGAGACTTTCAGGCTTATACAAGAGATCCATATCTACAGCCTGTCTGAGAACCAGCACTGTCAGCTCCTATAGACCAGAAAACACGACCAGTTGACATTACATTACTCAGTCTCAATATTAAAGAGAAAAAAATCCTCATCAGCTCCATTTCCTGAAATTCAGCGGTGGAATTGGGAGGGATATGGCTGCTTTTAGAGCAGATGGAAATACAGACTTTATATATTTTGATGTGTTTCAGAATCATTTAGAAGGAGGCTTATACTGTATTTTAGTGATGTGAAGGAATAGTGTGAATCCATACTCTACCTCCGGTAAGATCTACATTATGCTTTTCTTACTGCACACCAACTATCTCTGCCTCCTGTAGACCTCCAAAAAAGGGCCCGATATTGATTTTAAGATTTTATTTTTTTTCATTTCTTTAGGTGGATTGGTGGATTTTTTTTGTTTACTCTCTTATTGATTGATGGCAATAACCTTCCCATTGAGCTGAGCCAACTGTCATCTCACTGAAGGAAATATGAGCTTCCCCCACTGTTATAACGCAACTTCGATTTCCTGTTTGTGAGAATGTCAAATATTTACTCACTCTGAACAAGTGTGGATAGGAGCTACTTAGACTCAGCTATCATGTCTTTACTCTCTTCTCAGCCCATACCCAAGAAGACATATTCCTGGCCAATCTTCAGACTTTAACGGGTGCAGCAGGAGTCATGTTTATGGTTGGTCTGTGGCTCATTATAATGTTGGGACCTCCTGGGAGAAGTGGGGAAAGGGTTAAGTGATGCCAAAGGCCGGGCTAAGGCCACAGGCCACATTATTGTTGCCGGTAAATCACTGGGAGGAAGCAGCCGAGAGAGAAGAGTGACTGTGTTTCAAACTCAAAGTAGACAGCCCCTCGGCCCTAAACCCTCAGCCCTTGAATGACGTTTTACATCATAAACGTTTTAAAACATAAATGTCCCTTGCCGAAACGAGTGAGAGTGATGATCAGAGAGGCAATGTCCTTGGTGGAAATTTAGTTTTAAAGTTGAGTTTTAAAAAACCTACCTAAAGCTTTTGATGTATATAGTAAGCGAACGTATCTAGCTAGCACTCCGGTCAGGTAGCTAGCTACAGTTACCCATAGCTGGCTAGCTAGTCTTATAGTTTGGTGATTTATTCCAACAATTTGACACTTTGCGGCCACAAGAGTTTGACATGTGACTACAGTTTGCATTGAATTGTGGGTCATATCAACCCCGCAAGTGACCAAGTTGTTCACTCGCTCCCTCGAGCTAAATCGAGGGTCGAGGGGGCAATGTTAGTGAATTGGACCTCCACTTAAGATGGCAAACAAACTGAATCTGGTTTCTATGGGGATTCCCCTGAGGGAAAGTGGCTAGTGCAAGGGCTGAAGGGGTAAAAATAACGTGTTTGGACTGCAGCCAGTGTCTGCCGGTGGTACGAGTGGCATTTTACGCCCCCCTCTGCCGAGTGTAAAACGCTTTGACCAAAGGCTTATCAGGGGTACACACCGGTTCAGAGTGCCTGGGGAGGGTGTATCTGTGATCTTGACACTGCTGGACAGGCAGGACTCGGACACCAGGGCCCCTCAGTACCTCCCCTCTGTGACCAATGGGCCTCAGTGTAAAGCCACAGGGTCACAAATGTCTTGTCGCACAGTCATTACCAACTGTGTGAAGTCAATACGCAGGATTACAGTGCAAACTACATGGGTATGGTGTGAATCACAGGATGACAGGGCTACCTGAAAAATCACATTACAAACAGCAAGACCACTGTACAAACAAGCTTTACTGTCCATGCAACACCATCACTGTGCAAACTGCAGGATCAAAAAACAAAGTACGGTACATGAATAGGGTACAGTCAACAGGTCACACACATTCAGTCAGAGACTCATACATGACAAGATAACAACCTCATCCAAACCCTTTCCTCCTCTTCAATAATCTCACGCAGGGTGTGCGATAGGACAATGGAACACAGTTCCAGGCACATCAGCTTGCCTGTTGTGTTGCTGTGGTTAACCTCTGGAAGTCGTCATCTTGCCCTAAGATCCTTGACGCCTGAGAGTGGGGGTCATTTTGTGTGCCAGTCCAGTCAGTTAGAGGCCTTGCCCTGAGATCCTTGACGCCTCAGAGAGGGGGTCATTTTGTGTGCCAGTCCAGTCAGTTAGAGGCCTTGCCCTGAGATCCTTGACGCCTCAGAGAGGGGGTCATTTTGTGTGCCAGTCCAGTCAGTTAGAGGCCTTGCCCTGAGATCCTTGACGCCTCAGAGAGGGGGTCATTTTGTGTGCCAGTCCAGTCAGTTAGAGGCCTTGCCCTGAGATCCTTGACGCCTCAGAGAGGGGGTCATTTTGTGTGCCAGTCCGTCAGTTAGAGGCCTTGCCCTAACTCTGTTAGAAGTGTTGAAGCACACAGAGAAGCCCATTGACTGTGGGTGAATGCAGGCTGGCTCACTGGACATGCAGACGGTCCTCCCTGCAGCTGTTTTGGACTTTGTGTCTAATAGTTTTCTATGACTTTCTCATCTACTTTTCAGACTGTCATGAAACAAACTCAGTTGACCCCTCATTAGTGTTAATTAGTGTAATGTCTGAAGAGGGCAGTGGAGAAACAGACGATTCAAGTACAAAGGTATTGGGACAGTGCCCATCACTAGGCTATGTAAAATAGCTGTGTGCGTGTTGGTGTGTCCATGGTATATTCTTGGCACCACAACACTGGGCTTCAAAACCGTCAAACCGCTGCGACACACTACTAAAGAGTTCCCCTTTATGTCACCAGGTGGATTCAGGGAAGTACAGTGCCTTGCGAAAGTATTCGGCCCCCTTGAACTTTGCGACCTTTTGCCACATTTCAGGCTTCAAACATAAAGATATAAAACTGTATTTTTTTGATTTGTTAAAAAAGTTTGAAATATCCAATAAATGTTGTTTCACTTCATGATTGTGTCCCACTTGATGTTGATTCTTCACAACAAATACAGTTTTATATCTTTATGTTTGAAGCCTGAAATGTGGCAAAAGGTCGCAAAGTTCAAGGGGGCCGAATACTTTCGCAAGGCACTGTAAATTTATATAGAAAATGCAGTTACAGAAGAAAAAGCTGTTGCACAAATTGGCCCTGTAAGTCAGTCATATTTATCGTTAAGCACTGAAAGAACAGACCGTATTAAGGTCAGCCTTTAGTGACGTAATTCCATTAAGTAAAACATCTACAGTATTTAAATCTAGTGCCTAATTCATCAGAGATGGTTTTCTTCAATTTAGCCTATCACCCAAAGTCAAGCCTTCCTATTTCTCATTGGAAAAACAACACTAGTCATTGTGATGATGAATAAGCATGTCTGATAAGCAGAGGACCCAGTCCTGGTCTCCTGATATCCTGAACCGATTTCAGCCCATATTACACCCAGGGGTGTTTCTAGGATGTGAAGACATTTGGGGCTTAGCCCAAAGCCAGGAGGGGGGTCCGGGGAAGGAAAATGTTTTTTAAAAGCTAGATGCATGAATTTGATGCACTTTGAAATGAACATCGAGAGATTAGAACATTGAGAGATTAGATCTTTTTCAGGTAACTTGCACCTTCCCACTTGCCAAAGCAGACACTGTCAGTACTCAAATACAATTGCTACTGTGGGTCTCTCTTCTCTGGAACAGTCTCTACACTGGAACACTCTCTACTCTGGAACAGTCTCTACACTGGAACACTCTACTCTGGAACAGTCTCTACACTGCAACACTCTCTACTCTGGAACAGTCTCTACTCTGGAACACTCTCTACTCTGGAACATTCTCTACTCTGGAACACTCTCTACTCTGGAACACTCTCTACTCTGGAACACTCTCTACTCTGGAACAGTCTCTACTCTGGAACAATCTATAATCTGGAACACTCTCTACTCTGGAAAACTCTCTACTCTGGAACCTCCTCTACTCTGGAACATTCTCTACTCTGGAACACTCTCTACTCTGGAACACTCTATACTCTGGAACACTCTCTACTCTGGAACACTCTCTATTCTGGAACATCCTCTACTCTGGAACATTCTCTACTCTGGAACACTCTCTACTCTGGAACACTCTCTACTCTGGAACACTCTCTACTCTGGAACAGTCTCTACTCTGGAACAATCTATACTCTGGAACACTCTCTGCTCTGGAACATTCTCTACTCTGGAACACTCTCTACTCTAGAACACTCTCTACTCTGGAACACTCTCTACTCTGGAACACTCTCTACTCTGTAACATCCTCTACTCTGGAGCACTCTCTACTCTGGAGCACTCTCTACTCTGGAGCAGTCTCTACTCTGGAGGACTCTCTACTCTGGAACACTCTCTACTCTGGAGCACTCTCAACTCTGGAACACTCTCTACTCTGGAGCACTCTCTACTCTGGAACACTCTCTACTCTGGAGCACTCTCAACTCTGGAACACTCTCTACTCTGGAACACTCTTTACTCTGGAACACTCTCTACTCTGAAACACTCTCTACTCTGGAACACTCTCTACTCTGGAGCACTCTCTACTCTGGAACACTCTCTACTCTGGAACACTCTCTACTCTGGAACACCCTCTACTCTGGAACACTCTCTACTCTGGAACACTCTCTACTCTGGAACACTCTCTACTCTGAAACACTCTCTACTCTGGAACATCCTCTACTGTGGAGCACTCTCTACTCTGGAACACTCTTTACTCTGGAACACTCTCTACTCTGAAACACTCTCTACTCTGGAACACTCTCTACTCTGGAGCACATACATCTACGGTGTATTGCCAAAAACCACTCACCAACGTCAAACAGACTCTGACCTGTCCAATGAGCCAGGCTGATTAAAGAATCCCACAGTACCTAAACACCTTCTCACTCTCACTCTCTCACACACACTGTGCAGTATTTAGAATCCATAGAGCAGCTTTAAGTCTGTGTGATCACCCCTCCTCTGCTTCTCTACATCACTTTCACTGTGTCATCTGTTGCTGTCTCTCTCATCTGCCCTCTTCTGTAGCTGTCTCTTAGTTTAAGTTTAAGTTTTAATGTCACATGCACAAGTACAGTGAAATGTCTTTCATGCAAACCCAACAACACAATAATCATTAACAATGTATTACTAGAAAAAAAGAAATAACATGAGAGATAAGAGTAATAAATATGAAATACACAAAGTAAGCATACTATATACAGAACATATTTGAAAAGTCTACCTCCATCGATCCAGGGATACTGGATCGATAAAGGTAGATATGTAATGGGGTAAGGTGACTAGGCATCAGGATATAAGATAAACAGAGTAGCAACTTATATGATGATTGTATGTGAGTGTGCGGGTGTGTAGAGTCAGTATACATGTACTGTATGTGCATATTATGTGTGAATAAATGATGGCGCGAGTGTGTGTGTATGTTGGTGTGTCAGTGTGTGTGTATGTTGGTGTCAGTGTGTGTGTATGTTGGTGTGTCAGTGTGTGTGTATGTTGGTGTGTCAGTGTGTGTGTATGTTGGTGTGTCAGTGTGTGTGTATGTTGGTGTGTCAGTGTGTGTGTATGTTGGTGTGTCAGTGTGTGTGTATGTTGGTGTGTCAGTGTGTGTGTATGTTGGTGTGTCAGTGTGTGTGTATGTTGGTGTGTCAGTGTGTGTGTATGTTGGTGTGTGTGTGTATGTTGGTGTGTCAGTGTGTGTGTATGTTGGTGTGTCAGTGTGTGTGTATGTTGGTGTGTCAGTGTGTGTGTGTGTTGGTGTGTCAGTGTGTGTGTATGTTGGTGTGTCAGTGTGTGTGTATGTTGGTGTGTCAGTGTGTGTGTATGTTGGTGTGTCAGTGTGTGTGTATGTTGGTGTGTCAGTGTGTGTGTATGTTGGTGTGTCAGTGTGTGTGTATGTTGGTGTGTCAGTGTGTGTGTATGTTGGTATGTCAGTGTGTGTATGTGTGTGTAGTGTGTTGTATGTTGTGTCAGTGTGTGTGTATGTTGGTATGTCAGTGTGTGTCATGTTGGTGTGTCAGTGTGTGTGTATGTTGGTGTGTCAGTGTGTGTGTATGTTGGTGTGTCAGTGTGTGTGTATGTTGGTGTCAGTGTGTGTGTATGTTGGTATGTCAGTGTGTGTGTATGTTGGTGTGTCAGTGTGTGTGTATGTTGGTGTGTCAGTGTGTGTGTATGTTGGTGTGTCAGTGTGTGTGTATGTTGGTGTGTCAGTGTGTGTGTATGTTGGTATGTCAGTGTGTGTGTATGTTGGTGTGTCAGTGTGTGTGTATGTTGGTGTGTCAGTGTGTGTGTATGTTGGTATGTCAGTGTGTGTGTATGTTGGTGTGTCAGTGTGTGTGTATGTTGGTGTGTCAGTGTGTGTGTATGTTGGTGTCAGTATGTGTGTATGTTGGTATGTCAGTGTGTGTGTATGTTGGTGTGTCAGTGTGTGTGTATGTTGGTGTGTCAGTGTGTGTGAGTATGCATAGAGACTGAAATAAAAGACGCAAGGTAAACTCTGTCCGTGTAGTAATTTCCTTAGCTATTTATCAGTCGTATTCCTTAGTGTCAGACTTGATGCACCGGTACCTCTTGTCGTGTGGCAGCAGAGATAATAGTCTATGACTTGGGTGGTTGGGGTCTTTAATGATTTTCTGGGCCTTCTTTTCAGACCGCATGATATAGAGGTCCTGGACGGGAGGGAGGGTACAGCTGTACAACTATTTCAGGATGTGAGGGCCCATACCAAACTTTTTCAACCTCTTGAGGGGTTTGCGCCTCCTTCACGACTGTGCGTGTGTGTTTGGACCATTTTAAGTCTTCAGGGATTTAATAATAAATAATAATATATGCCATTTAGCAGACGCTTTTATCCAAAGGATCTTACAGTCATGTGTGCATACATTTACGTATGGGTGGTCCCAGAAGGAATCGACAACCCACTACCCTGGCGTTACAATCGCCATGGACTCGAGGAACTTACACCACCCGATGACCCTGATGTCACAGGAAGGCCAAAAGGATCATCAAGGACAACAACCACCCGAGCCACTGCCTGTTCACCCCGCTATCATCCAGAAGGATCATCAAGGACAACAACCACCCGCGCCACTGCCTGTTCACCCCGCTATCATCCAGAAGGATCATCAAGGACAACAACCACCCGAGCCACTGCCTGTTCACATCCCCGCTATCATCCAGAAGGATCATCAAGGACAACAACCACCCGCGCCACTGCCTGTTCACCCCGCTATCATCCAGAAGGATCATCAAGGACAACAACCACCCGAGCCACTGCCTGTTCACCCCGCTATCATCCAGAAGGATCATCAAGGACAACAACCACCCGCGCCACTGCCTGTTCACCCCGCTATCATCCAGAAGGATCATCAAGGACAACAACCACCCGAGCCACTGCCTGTTCACCCCGCTATCATCCAGAAGGATCATCAAGGACAACAACCACCCGAGCCACTGCCTGTTCACCCCGCTATCATCCAGAAGGATCATCAAGGACAACAACCACCCGAGCCACTGCCTGTTCACCCCGCTATCATCCAGAAGGATCATCAAGGACAACAACCACCCGAGCCACTGCCTGTTCACCCCGCTATCATCCAGAAGGATCATCAAGGACAACAACCACCCGAGCCACTGCCTGTTCACCCCGCTATCATCCAGAAGGATCATCAAGGACAACAACCACCCGAGCCACTGCCTGTTCACCCCGCTATCATCCAGAAGGTGAGGTCAGTACAGGTGCATTAAAGCTGGGACCGAGAGACTGAAGAACAGCTTCTATCTCAAGGCCATCAGACTGTTTAATAGCCATCACTAGCCGGCTACCACCCGGTTACACAACCCTGCACCTCAGAGGCTGCAGCCCTATGTACATAGACATGTAATCACTGGTCACTTTAATAATGGAACAATAGTCGCTTTAATAATGTTTACATACTGTTTTACTCATTTTGTATGTTTATACTGTATTCTATTCTACTGTATTTTAGTCAACGCCACTCCGACATTGCTTGTCCAAATATTTCTATATTTCTTAATTCCATTATTTTACTTTCAAGATTGTGTGTATTGTGTGTATTGTTGTGAATTGTGAGATACTACTGCACTGTTGTAGCTAGGGAACACAAGCATTTCGCGACACCCGCAGTAACATCTGCTAAATATTTGTGTGTGACCAATACAATAAATTGATTTGATTTGGTGACGAGCTTGGAGGGGATACGGGTGTTGAACGCTGGCTGCGCTGTAGTCAATGAACAGCGTTCTCACAGAGGTATTCCTCTTCTCTAAGTGGGTGAGGGCAGTGTGGAGAGCAATTGAGATTGCGTCATCGATGGACCTGTTGGGGCGATATGCAAATTGCAGTGGGTCTAGGGGGGCTGGGATGGTGGAGTTAATGTGGGCCATAACCAGCCTCTCAAAGCACTTCATGATTACAGAAGTGAATGATACAGGGTGGTAGTCATTATGGCATGAAGCCTTAAGAGTTCTTAGGAACAGGGAGCATTGTGGTCATCTTAAAACATGTGAGGATTACAGACTGGGACAAGGAGAGGTTGAAAATGACTGTGAATATGCCTGGCAGCTGTTCTGTTCTGCGCACTCTCTGAGTACGCGTCCTGGAATACCGTCGGGGCCCGCGGTCTTAAGTGTTGACCTGATTAAAGACCCTTCTCACGTTGGCATCGGAGAGTAAGATCACACAGTCGGCACTCACACCCGGCTTGATCTTGTTGTCAAACCAAGCATAGAATGCGTTGAGTTGGTCTGGTAGAGAAGCATCGTTGGGCAGATCACGGTTGGGTCTTCCTTTGTAATCCGTAACGGACTGTAACCCCTGCCACATACCCGCGGGTGGTGGAGCCTGTGTAATATGATTCCACATTGTTCCTATATTGGACTTTTCCTTGTTTGATGACTGCGGAGGTCATAGTGGGCCGTCTGGTACTTATTCATGTCCTCTGTGTGCTCGGTAGCCCTGCTCTTTAGTTTAGCGCCAACCTCTGTGTTAATCCAGGGCTTTTGATTGGAGAAGAATCAACCCCTCACCGTGGGTACAACGTTGCCGATGCATTTTCTGATGAAGCTGCTTCTGATGAAGCTGTTTCTGATTAATCTGCTTCTGATGAAGCTGTTTCTGATGAAGCTGTTTCTGATGAAGCTGTTTCTGATGAAGCTGTTTCTGATGAAGCTGTTTCTGATGAATCTGTTTCTGATGAAGCTGTTTCTGATGAATCTGTTTCTGATGAAGCTGTTTCTGATGAAGCTGTTTCTGATGAAGCTGTTTCTGATGAAGCTGTTTCTGATGAATCTGTTTCTGATGAAGCTGTTTCTGATTAATCTGCTTTTGATGAAGCTGTTTCTGATGAAGCTGTTTCTGATGAAGCTGTTTCTGATGAAGCTGTTTCTGATGAATCTGTTTCTGATTAATCTGCTTTTGATGAAGCTGTTTCTGATGAATCTGTTTCTGATTAATCTGCTTTTGATGAAGCTGTTTCTGATGAATCTGTTTCTGATTAATCTGCTTTTGATGAAGCTGTTTCTGATGAAGCTGTTTCTGATTAATCTGCTTTTGATGAAGCTGTTTCTGATTAAGCTGTTTCTGATTAATCTGCTTTTGATGAAGCTGTTTCTGATGAAGCTGTTTCTGATGAAGCTGTTTCTGATGAAGCTGTTTCTGATGAAGCTGTTTCTTATTAATCTGCTTCTGATGAATCTGTTTCTGATGAAGCTGTTTCTGATTAATCTGTTTCTTATTAATCTGTTTCTGATGAATCTGTTTCTGATGAAGCTGTTTCTGATGAAGCTGTTTCTGATGAAGCTGTTTCTGATGAATCTGTTTCTGATGAAGCTGTTTCTGATTAATCTGTTTCTTATTCATCTGTTTCTGATGAATCTGTTTCTGATGAAGCTGTTTCTGATGAAGGTGTTTCTGATGAAGCTGTTTCTGATGAAGCTGTTTCTGATGAAGCTGTTTCTGATTAATCTGTTTCTGATGAATCTGTTTCTGATGAAGCTGTTTCTTAGTAATCTGTTTCTGATGAAGCTGTTTCTGATGAATCTGTTTCTGATTAATCTGCTTTTGATGAAGCTGTTTCTGATGAATCTGTTTCTGATTAATCTGCTTTTGATGAAGCTGTTTCTGATGAATCTGTTTCTGATTAATCTGCTTTTGATGAAGCTGTTTCTGATGAAGCTGTTTCTGATTAATCTGCTTTTGATGAAGCTGTTTCTGATTAAGCTGTTTCTGATTAATCTGCTTTTGATGAAGCTGTTTCTGATGAAGCTGTTTCTGATGAAGCTGTTTCTGATGAAGCTGTTTCTGATGAAGCTGTTTCTTATTAATCTGCTTCTGATGAATCTGTTTCTGATGAAGCTGTTTCTGATTAATCTGTTTCTTATTAATCTGTTTCTGATGAATCTGTTTCTGATGAAGCTGTTTCTGATGAAGCTGTTTCTGATGAAGCTGTTTCTGATGAATCTGTTTCTGATGAAGCTGTTTCTGATTAATCTGTTTCTTATTCATCTGTTTCTGATGAATCTGTTTCTGATGAAGCTGTTTCTGATGAAGGTGTTTCTGATGAAGCTGTTTCTGATGAAGCTGTTTCTGATGAAGCTGTTTCTGATTAATCTGTTTCTGATGAATCTGTTTCTGATGAAGCTGTTTCTTAGTAATCTGTTTCTGATGAAGCTGTTTCTGATGAATCTGTTTCTGATGAAGCTGTTTCTGATGAAGCTGTTTCTGATGAAGCTGTTTCTGATTAGTCTGTTTCTGATGAATCTGTTTCTGATTAATCTGTTTCTGATGAATCTGTTTCTGATGAAGCTGTTTCTGATGAAGCTGTTTCTGATTAGTCTGTTTCTGATGAATCTGTTTCTGATTAATCTGTTTCTGATGAATCTGTTTCTGATGAAGCTGTTTCTGATGAATCTGTTTCTGATGAAGCTGTTTCTGATGAATCTGTTTCTGATGAATCTGTTTCTGATGAAGCTGTTTCTGATGAAGCTGTTTCTTAGTAATCTATGTTGCTGTCTCTCGTCTACCTTCATCTCTATTCCTGTGCTGGTTGTAAAAAGTGTACAAGTAAATTCATTGTTTTAATAGTAATTTCACGGGCATTTTCACTTCACCTATAAATTCATTGTTTTAATAGTAATTTCACAGGCATTTTCACCTCACCTATAAATTCATTGTTTTAATAGACATTTCACAGGCATTTTCACCTCACCTATAAATTCATTGTTTTAATAGTAATTTCACAGGCATTTTCACCTCACCTATAAATTCATTGTTTTAATAGTAATTTCACAGGCATTTTCACTTCACCTATAAATTCATTGTTTTAATAGTAATTTCACAGGCATTTTCACCTCACCTATAAATTCATTGTAAACCATGTTTCACTGTCTTTTTCACTGTCTGCTTCTTAGAATTTCTGCAAATAAATACAGGCAATTAAAATCTATAGAGCAGCTAGAGGAGATACAGTCTACTATGTGTTCAATCTACCTCTGTTCTCTCTATAGAGCAGCTAGAAGAGATATAGTCTACTATGTGTTCAATCCACCTCTGTTCTCTCTATAGAGCAGCTAGAGGAGATACAGTCTACTATGTGTTCAATCCACCTCTGTTCTCTCTATAGAGCAGCTAGAAGAGATATAGTCTACTATGTGTTCAATCCACCTCTGTTCTCTCTATAGAGCAGCTAGAAGAGATACAGTCTACTATGTGTTCAATCCACCTCTGTTCTCTCTATAGAGCAGCTAGAAGAGATACAGTCTACTATGTGTTCAATCCACCTCTGTTCTCTCTATAGAGCAGCTAGAGGAGATACAGTCTACTATGTGTTCAATCCACCTCTGTTCTCTCTATAGAGCAGCTAGAAGAGATACAGTCTACTATGTGTTCAATCCACCTCTGTTCTCTCTATAGAGCAGCTAGAGGAGATACAGTCTACTATGTGTTCAATCCACCTCTGTTCTCTCTATAGAGCAGCTAGAAGAGATACAGTCTACTATGTGTTCAATCCACCTCTGTTCTTTCTATAGAGCAGCTAGAAGAGATACAGTCTACTATGTGTTCAATCCACCTCTGTTCTCTCTATAGAGCAGCTAGAGGAGATACAGTCTACTATGTGTTCAATCCACCTCTGTTCTTTCTATAGAGCAGCTAGAAGAGATACAGTCTACTATGTGTTCAATCCACCTCTGTTCTCTCTATAGAGCAGCTAGAGGAGATACAGTCTACTATGTGTTCAATCCACCTCTGTTCTTTCCATAGAGCAGCTAGAGGAGATACAGTCTACTATGTGTTCAATCCACCTCTGTTCTCTCTATAGAGCAGCTAGAAGAGATACAGTCTACTATGTGTTCAATCCACCTCTGTTCTCTCTATAGAGCAGCTAGAAGAGATACAGTCTACTATGTGTTCAATCCACCTCTGTTCTCTCTATAGAGCAGCTAGAGGAGATACAGTCTACTATGTGTTCAATCCACCTCTGTTCTCCCTATAGAGCAGCTAGAAGAGATACAGTCTACTATGTGTTCAATCCACCTCTGTTCTCTCTATAGAGCAGCTAGAGGAGATACAGTCTACTATGTGTTCAATCCACCTCTGTTCTCTCTATAGAGCAGCTAGAGGAGATACAGTCTACTATGTGTTCAATCCACCTCTGTTCTCTCTATAGAGCAGCTAGAAGAGATACAGTCTACTATGTGTTCAATCCACCTCTGTTCTCTCTATAGAGCAGCTAGAGGAGATACAGTCTACTATGTGTTCAATCCACCTCTGTTCTCCCTATAGAGCAGCTAGAAGAGATATAGTCTACTATGTGTTCAATCCACCTCTGTTCTCTCTATAGAGCAGCTAGAAGAGATACAGTCTACTATGTGTTCAATCCACCTCTGTTCTCTCTATAGAGCAGCTAGAAGAGATATAGTCTACTATGTGTTCAATCCACCTCTGTTCTCTTGTCTGGTGTGTCTCTCTCCATCATATTATATTATTCTGTTGCTGTCTCTGTCTTGTCTGGTGTGTCTCTCTCCATCATATCCTATTCTTCTGTTGATGTCTTTGTGTCTTGTCTGGTGTGTCTCTCTCCATCATATTCTATTCTTCTGTTGCTGTCTCTGTCTTGTCTGGTGTGTCTCTCTCCATCATATCCTATTCTTCTGTTGATGTCTTTGTGTCTTGTCTGGTGTGTCTCTCTCCATCATATTCTATTCTTCTGTTGCTGTCTCTGTCTTGTCTGGTGTGTCTCTCTCCATCATATCCTATTCTTCTGTTGATGTCTTTGTGTCTTGTCTGGTGTCTCCATCATATTATATTCTTCTGTTGCTGTCTCTGTCTTGTCTGGTGTGTCTCTCTCCATCATATCCTATTATTCTGTTGATGTCTTTGTGTCTTGTCTGGTGTGTCTCTCTCCATCATATCCTATTCTTCTGTTGCTGTCTCTGTCTTGTCTGGTGTGTCTCTATCCATCATATCCTATTCTTCTGTTGATGTCTTTGTGTCTTGTCTGGTGTGTCTCTCTCCATCGTATACTATTATTCTGTTGATGTCTTTGTGTCTTGTCTGGTGTGTCTCTCTCCGTCATATCCTATTCTTCTGTTGCTGTCTCTGTCTTGTCTGGTGTGTCTCTCTCCATCATATCCTATTCTTCTGTTGATGTCTTTGTGTCTTGTCTGGTGTGTCTCTCGCCATCATATTCTATTCTTCTGTTGCTGTCTCTGTCTTGTCTGGTGTGTCTCTCTCCATCATATCCTATTCTTCTGTTGATGTCTTTGTGTCTTGTCTGGTGTGTCTCTCTCCATCATATCCTATTCTTCTGTTGCTGTCTCTGTGACTTGTCTGGTGTGTCTCTCTCCATCACTCTAGTGGTTAGAGTGTTGGACTAGTAACCGACTAGGCTGCAAGTTCAAATCCCCGTTCTGAATATCTATATTTGTTCAGTGCTATGATGCAGACCCTGATAGAGTGACAGGTGTTTTGCTGAGTGAAGACATTGACATCTAACTGTAGTGGTGGGGAGGGGTCAAGGGACATGAGTGGTCCACTGCCAATCTCAACCAATCCCAGCAGGCCCCGCGTCACTCCAGGGGCTTCTTGCAGTGCCTGTTACTGCCTAGTGCAGTATATTGGACTGTCCATTTTTCTCATAGATATTTGTCACTAGAACATTGTTTTTAATACTGCATAGCACAAGTCCTGTGTGGTTATGGAAACCCATAGACTGAAATGTAAAAAAAAAAAGTTTTACGATCAAAGGTTCAGGGCTGGATCAAAAACATCCCGGGCTGAGGCCCCCGGAAGTCCTGGCCTAAGAACGCCACTGACTACACCTCCTCCTACCTCATCCTTCTACCCCCCCCCCTTTCTCAACGACTACTGTCGTCCCTCTCTGGCTCCCCTGGATGTTATCCCGGGTGATATGCATTAATGCTCTGCTCCGTTCCACTGTTGCATAAGCAGGTCTGCCTAACAGTAATGTAATGCTTAACAGTAATGTAATGCCTAACAGTAATGTAATGCTTAACAGTAATGTAATGCCTAACAGTAATGTATTGCCTAACAGTAATGTAATGCCTAACAGTAATGTAATGCCTAACAGTAATGTAATGCTTAACAGTAATGTAATGCCTAACAGTAATGTATTGCCTAACAGTAATGTAATGCCTAACAGTAATGTAATGCCTAACAGTAATGTAATGCTTAACAGTAATGTATTGCCTAACAGTAATGTAATGCTTAACAGTAATGTAATGCTTAACAGTAATGTAATGCTTAACAGTAATGTAATGCTTAACAGTAATGTGATGCCTAACAGTAATGTAATGCCTAACAGTAATGTAATGCCTAACAGTAATGTAATGCTTAACAGTAATGTATTGCCTAACAGTAATGTAATGCCTAACAGTAATGTATTGCCTAACAGTAATGTAATGCTTAACAGTAATGTAATGCTTAACAGTAATGTATTGCCTAACAGTAATGTAATGCTTAACAGTAATGTAATGCTTAACAGTAATGTAATGCTTAACAGTAATGTAATGCTTAACAGTAATGTGATGCCTAACAGTAATGTAATGCCTAACAGTAATGTAATGCTTAACAGTAATGTAATGCTTAACAGTAATGTAATGCCTAACAGTAATGTATTGCCTAACAGTAATGTATTGCCTAACAGTAATGTATTGCCTAACAGTAATGTAATGCCTAACAGTAATGTATTGCCTAACAGTAATGTAATGCTTAACAGTAATGTAATGCTTAACAGTAATGTAATGCTTAACAGTAATGTAATGCTTAACAGTAATGTAATGCTTAACAGTGATGTAATGCTTAACAGTGATGTATTGCTTAACAGTAATGTAATGCCTAACAGTAATGTAATGCTTAACAGTAATGTAATGCTTAACAGTGATGTATTGCTTAACAGTAATGTAATGCTTAACAGTAATGTAATGCTTAACAGTAATGTAATGCTTAACAGTGATGTAATGCTTAACAGTGATGTAATGCCTAACAGTAATGTGATGCCTAACAGTAATGTAATGCTTAACAGTGATGTAATGCTTAACAGTAATGTAATGCTTAACAGTGATGTAATGCTTAACAGTGATGTAATGCCTAACAGTGATGTAATGCTTAACAGTGATGTATTGCCTAACAGTGATGTAATGCCTAACAGTGATGTAATGCTTAACAGTGATGTAATGCCTAACAGTGATGTAATGCTTAACAGTGATGTATTGCCTAACAGTGATGTAATGCCTAACAGTGATGTAATGCCTAACAGTGATGTATTGCCTAACAGTAATGTAATGCTTAACAGTGATGTAATGCTTAACAGTGATGTAATGCCTAACAGTGATGTATTGCTTAACAGTGATGTAATGCTTAACAGTGATGTAATGCCTAACAGTGATGTATTGCTTAACAGTGATGTAATGCTTAACAGTGATGTAATGCCTAACAGTGATGTATTGCTTAACAGTGATGTAATGCTTAACAGTGATGTAATGCCTAACAGTGATTTATTGCTCAACAGTGATGTAATGCTTAACAGTGATGTATTGCTTAACAGTGATGTAATGCCTAACAGTGATGTAATGCCTAACAGTGATGTAATGCTTAACAGTGATGTAATGCCTAACAGTGATGTAATGCCTAACAGTGATGTAATGCCTAACAGTGATGTAATGCCTAACAGTGATGTAATGCCTAACAGTGATGTAATGCCTAACAGTGATGTAATGCTTAACAGTGATGTAATGCCTAACAGTGATGTAATGCCTAACAGTGATGTAATGCCTAACAGTGATGTAATGCCTAACAGTGATGTAATGCCTAACAGTGATGTAATGCCTAACAGTGATGTAATGCTTAACAGTGATGTATTGCCTAACAGTGATGTAATGCTTAACAGTGATGTAATGCCTAACAGTGATGTTATGATGATGTGATGTAATGCCTAACAGTGATGTAATGCCTAACGGTGATGTAATGCGATGTAATGCCTAACAGTGATGTAATGCCTAAGTTTGTAATGCCTAACAGTGATGTAATGATGATGTGATGTAATGCCGAACAGTTTAACTGTACTTTGGGTTAAGTAAAGCATTCTTGGGGTTTTCCCCCATTTTGCAGCGTACATGTTTTGCCTGAATATGCTGCACGACAGCCTAATGCAATATGGAGTGCTTACTGTCAGAACAACAGGCCTGAATGCAACGACTGGTCCTTTTGTTGTGCTCTGGTCCACAGGCATGCGCATATGGGAATGAGCACAGTGAAGTCGACTCTCTGCGTGTTTGTGCAAGTGTGAGTATGTGTGTGTGGGTGGGTGTATGTTTTCAGCCTGCAAAAACAATAAAGTTCGCTCATTGGACAAACGTCAATGTGTTGCGGATATGAGATGAGTAAATGATGAATGATAGATCTTTGTCCCTGTGAACAACTAGGGAAAATTGCTTCTGCTCTCTCTCTCTCCCTCCCTCTCTCTTGCTCTCTCTCTCTCTCTCTCTCTCTCGCGCTCTCTCTCTCTCTCCCTCTCTCTCTCTCTCTCTCCCTCTCTCTTGCTCTCTCTCTCTCTCTCGCGCTCTCTCTCTCCCTCTCTCTCTCTCCCTCTCTCTTGCTCTCTCTCTCTCTCTCGCGCTCTCTCGCTCTCTCGCTCGCTCTCTCTTTGTCACTCTCTCTCTTTTCTCTTTTCCTCTTCTCCTCTTCTCACCTCAGCCATCCCTCTTTCTTCTCTGCCGTAGCCCATAGACGTCACCCACTGTTTAAACCTGCCCATCTCGGTGCTCTTGGCTGATGCATAATCTGTACTTGTCTAAAACATGGAGTCAAGAAGGAAGCAGAACGTACTGCAGTACTGTCGACCTACAGTACCGGAGTGCCAGTGCCACTCACCACAGGCCCCCACTACAGAGATGGGGAACAGACCCCTCCATGCCCTCTGCAGCCTCCACTTCTCTGAACTAGTTCATGGCTCTGTAGTACTGCTCAATATAGACAAACTACTGTAGTGTACATACTGTCATTCCAGGTGCAATGTTTGACGTGACTGAGTTAGCTTAGGTTGGCTAGCTAGCTACAGTAGCAAGAATGTTATACAGCCTGCATAGCAACTATTTTGTTTAGAACAGACAACCAGTCCTTTTGCATAGCAACTACATTAAAATAATTAGGAAACAGATTTGTCAAGACTATAACGTTTTAATGAAAATATGTAATTCATTGTTATTTTAATATGTTGGTAACCATGAATTAAAACAAAAGAAAAAATCATTAAGGCACCTTTAAAAAACTTTATTTAACTAGGCAAGT
This sequence comes from Oncorhynchus keta, assembly GCF_023373465.1. Lineage (NCBI taxonomy): Eukaryota > Metazoa > Chordata > Actinopteri > Salmoniformes > Salmonidae > Oncorhynchus > Oncorhynchus keta. Next base: position 33,949,303 of record NC_068450.1, read on the forward strand.
CAGTTAAGAACAAATTCTTATTTTCAATGACAGCCTAGGAACAGTGGGCCTGTTCAGGGGCAGAATGACAGATTTGTAGCTTGTCAGCTCAGGGGTTTGAACTTGCAACCTTCCGGTTACTAGTTGAATGCTCTGACCACTAGGCTACTCTGCCACCCCAGGCTGTGCTGTATATTGTGCCATATGGCTTAATTGTCCAACTGTAGGAGTCAGGCCTCTGGACTGGAAGCTACCGGGGTTGATTTTTTCAAAGAACCCTTGTCCCAGATACTGTAAGATCTCTGACTATTTCTTACATTGTTCTCTCTCTTTTTCATGCAAGTCCCTCCCTTTACTCTTTCCCCTCATCATGGTTTGTCATACGTTTAAATGATGTTGTAATTAAGAGTGACAAGGGGCCATTAACTATGGATTAGACAAAATTATATTTCCTCCCATCGGTAGCCATCATACAGCCAGAGGCCTGAAACTCCTCTGATGATTATCCTGGCACTGTCACATGCTATACAGGGACTATTTATGGTTTTCCCCATAACGGAATCATCTCCTCCTCTCTATCCAGTGCCCTCCATCCAGTCCAGACAGTTTGACTCTCTACCCTTTGCCCTCCATCCAGTCCAGACAGTTTGACTCTCTACCCTTTGCCCTCCATCCAGTCCAGACAGTCTGACTCTCTACCCTTTGCCCTCCATCCAGCCCAGACAGTTTGACTCTCTACCCAGTGCCCTCCATCCAGCCCAGACAGTCTGACTCTCTACCCAGTGCCCTCCATCCAGCCCAGACACAATCTGACACTCGTGCCACCAGCACAGACAGAAAGTAGGTATTTCCAGCTCTGACAGTAGTGTGTACAAAACCTGCAACCATGGCAGAATCCAGGGGCCAGGTGTGGTGTCAGCCAGTTGAGTTGTAGTAAGTCCTGGGGACAGGGAGACTCATCCTTCTCTCTCTCTCTCTCTCTCTCTCTCTCTCTCTCTCTCTCTCTCTCTCTCTCTCTCTCTCTCTCTCTCTCTCTCTCCCCCTCCCTCCCTCCCTCCCTCCCTCCCTCCCTCCCTCTCTGTCTGCCTCTCTCTGTCTGCCTCTCTCTGTCTGCCTCTCTCTGTCTGCCTCTCTCTGTCTGCCTCTCTCTGTCTGCCTCATGTCTCCAGCCTGTCCGCTCTGACCTGGGCTGCAGCCATGGGCCTGTTCTGGCCAGATGCATGCACCCACGGGGACACACACAAACAAACGCAACCGGATTATAAGTTGACATTAATGACTTCCGACCTTAAAAAAAATGGAGAAATGGGAAGTAGTGCTGCGGCCGAAATGGAAGTGGGATGAATAGTTAATATGTGTTTCTGGTGAAGACTGGCAGCAGCATACCTGAACACTGAGTGCTAGGCACAGGCTACAGAACAGAGAGGGGGAATTGTTCAAGCATTACGTTATGCAGAGTATGTGACTTGTGTGATTAAGTACAAGCACTCCAAAGTGGCACTCAAATTACATTGAGTCACACACTCTAGGCTGGGGGGATGGAGGTGGTGTTGCCTTCGACTCCGTCTGGTCACTTAGGCCAAGGGACAGACAGACAGACATCAAATGCAATATTATTTGTCACATATACATGTTTAGCAGATGTTATTGAGGGTGTAGCGAAATGCTTGTGTTTCAGTACAGTAATAGTACAGTAATATCTTACAATTCTCAACAATACACATAATACACACAATCCTATAAGTTAAAGAATGGAATTAAGGAATATATAAATATTAGGATGAGCAACTACAAGAGTAGTAAAACCAAGAAAATTGTGTGCACATTTCGCCGATCCCCACAAGGAAAATGAAATGGGAATCAATTGTTTGGTCCCCACAAGGATAGCAAAACAAACGTGTGTGTGTGCTGTGTGTGTGCTGTGTGTGTGTGCTATGTGTGTGTGCTATGTGTGTGTGCTATGTGTGTGTGCTATGTGTGTGTGCTGTGTGTGTACTGTGTGTGTACTGTGTGTGTGCTGTGTGTGTGCTATGTGTGTGTGCGTGGAAAGTGAAGGCAGCTCTTCTTGCAGATCACCAACTTTTGAAACACAGTGTTTCTTACTTCATTGATGTTCTGAAGTGAATCCTAACTTACAAAAGGCATCTCAAAGTGAACCTCTGTTGTTGCACCTACTTCCCTGTAAATCCTGTCTCCAACTAAGTTGAAGAGAACACACGGTTTAGTCGATAAAGCGAGCAGACAACAACTTCAATTAGTGGGTAGCTCGCATAAGAGCTGAACACACACAACCCGGCTCAAAGCCAGTCAACACCCCCCCCCACCAAAAATCCCCCATCCAAATGTTCCCTATTAAACACAGCCTTATTTAGACATCACATGGGGGGGGCTGCCTTTGAATGTTTGTCTATGCACTTATTGTGGAGTCGAGTCGCAGCTGAGCGTGACAGAAGTTAATTGAAAAGGAGTGTGTTGTTGAGAAATGGACTACATCGCTTCAGTCACGACTCAGTGCCTTTCCCCTTGTTGTTGACACCACTGAGGATGGATTGACAGGGGAGGCTCCCTGTAGATGAGGGTGGGAGGGTCCCTGAGGGTCCCTGAGGGTGGGAGGCTCCCTGTAGATGAGGGTGGGAGGGTCCCTGAGGGTCCCTGAGGGTGGGAGGCTCCCTGTAGATGAGGGTGGGAGGGTCCCTGAGGGTCCCTGAGGGTCGGGGCTCCCTGTAGATGAGGGTGGGAGGGTCCCTGAGGGTCCCTGAGGGTGGGAGGCTCCCTGTAGATGAGGGTGGGAGGGTCCCTGAGGGTCCCTGAGGGTGGGAGGCTCTGTGTAGATGAGGGTGGGAGGGTCCCTGAGGGTCCCTGAGGGTGGGAGGCTCTGTGTAGATGAGGGTGGGAGGGTCCCTGAGGGTCCCTGAGGGTGGGAGGCTCTGTGTAGATGAGGGTGGGAGGGTCCCTGAGGGTCCCTGAGTGTGGGAGGCTCCCTGTAGATGAGGGTGGGAGGGTCCCTGAGGGTCCCTGAGGGTCGGAGGCTCCCTGTAGATGAGGGTGGGAGGGTCCCTGAGGGTCCCTGAGGGTGGGAGGCTCTGTGTAGATGAGAGTGGGAGGGTCCCTGAGGGTCCCTGAGGGTGGGAGGCTCTGTGTAGATGAGGGTGGGAGGGGAAGAGATACATCTGAATCAATTCTGGCGGCCAGATCTTCATTGGCAGACTAAATAACTTTTTTGCCTGCTTTGAGGACAATACAGTGCCACTGACACGGCCCGCAACTAAAACATGCAGACTCTCCTTCACTGCAGCCGACGTGAGGAAAACATTTAAACGTGTCAACCCTCGCAAGGCTGCAGGCCGAGATGGCATCCCCAGCCGCGCCCTCAGAGCATGCGCAGACCAGCTGGCCGGTGTGTTTACGGACATATTCAATCAATCCCTATCCCAGTCTGTTGTTCCCACATGCTTCAAGAGGGCCACCATTGTTCCTGTTCCCAAGAAAGCTAAGGTAACTGAGCTAAGCGACTACCGCCCCGTAGCACTCACTTCCGTCATCATGAAGTGCTTTGAGAGACTAGTCAAGGACCATATCACCTCCACCCTACCTGACACCCTAGACCCACTCCAATTTGCTTACCGCCCAAATAGGTCCACAGACGATGCAATCTCAACCACACTGCACACTGCCCTAACCCATCTGGACAAGAGGAATACCTATGTTAGAATGATGTTCATCGACGACAGCTCGGCATTTAACACCATAGTGCCCTCCAAGCTCGTCATCAAGCTCGAGACCCTGGGTCTCGACCCCGCCCTGTGCAACTGGGTACTGGACTTCCTGACGGGCCGCCCCCAGGTGGTGAGGGTAGGCAACAACATTTCCACCCCGCTGATCCTCAACACTGGGGCCCCACAAAGGTGCGTTCTGAGCCCTCTCCTGTACTCCCTGTTCACCCACGACTGCATGGCCACGCACGCCTCCAACTCAATCATCAAGTTTGCGGACGACACAACAGTGGTAGGCTTGATTACCAACAACGACGAGACGGCCTACAGGGAGGAGGTGAGGGCCCTCGGAGTGTGGTGTCAGGAAAATAACCTCACACTCAACGTCAACAAAACTAAGGAGATGATTGTGGACTTCAGGAAACAGCAGAGGGAACACCCCCCTATCCACATTGATTGGACAGTAGTGGAGAGGGTAGTAAGTTTTAAGTTCCTCGGCATACACATCACAGACAAACTGAATTGGTCCACCCACACAGACAGCATCGTGAAGAAGGCGTAGCAGCGCCTCTTCAACCTCAGGAGGCTGAAGAAATTCGGCTTGTCACCAAAAGCACTCACAAACTTCTACAGATGCACAATCGAGAGCATCCTGTCGGGCTGTATCACCGCCTGGTACGGCAACTGCTCCGCCCACAACCGTAAGGCTCTCCAGAGGGTAGTGAGGTCTGCACAACGCATCACCGGGGGCAAACTACCTGCCCTCCAGGACACCTACACCACCCGATGTCACAGGAAGGCCATAAAGATCATCAAGGACAACAACCACCCAAGCCACTGCCTGTTCACCCCGCTATCATCCAGAAGGCGAGGTCAGTACAGGTGCATCAAAGCTGGGACCGAGAGACTGAAAAACAGCTTCTATCGCAAGGCCATCAGACTATTAAACAGCCTCCACTAACATTGAGTGGCTGCTGCCAACACACTGACTCAACTTCAGCCACTTTAATAATGGGAATTGATGGGAAATGATGTAAAATATATCACTAGCCACTTTAAACAATGCTACCTAATATAATGTTTACACACCCTACATTATTCATCTCATATGTATATGTATATACTGTACTCTATATCATCTACTGCATCTTTATGTAATACATGTATCACTAGCCACTTTAACTATGCCACTTTGTTTACATACTCATCTCATATGTATATACTGCACTCAATACCATCTACTGTATCTTGCCTATGCCGCTCTGTACCATCACTCACTCATATATCTTTATGTACATATTCTTATCCCCTTACACTTGTGTCTATAAGGTAGTAGTTTTGGAATTGTTAGCTAGATTACTTGTTGGTTATTACTGCATTGTCGGAACTAGAAGCACAAGCATTTCGCTACACTCGCATTAACATCTGCTAACCATGTGTATGTGACAAATAACATTTGATTTGATTTGATTTGTAAAGGGGTTAAACACTGTTTCTCATGCTTGTTCAATGAACCATAAACAATTAATGAACATGCACCTGTTTAAGACACTAACAGCTTACAGACGGTAGGCAATTAAGGTCACAGTTATGAAAACTTGGACACTAAGAGGCCTTTCTACTGACTCTGAAAAACACCAAAATGAAAGATGCCCAGGGTCCCTGCTCATCTGCGTGAACATGTAAGGAGGCATGAGGACTGCAGATGTGGCCAGGGCAATAAATTGCAATGTCCGTACTGTGAGACGCCTAAGACAGCGCTACAGGGAGACAGGACGGACAGCTGATCATCTTCACCATGGCAGACCATGTGTAACAACACCTGCACAGGATTGGTACATCCGAACATATCACCTGCGGGACTGGTACAGGATGGTAATAACAACTTCCCGAGTTACACCAGGAACGCACAATCCCTCCATCAGTGCTCAGACTGTCCACAATAGGCTGAGAGAGGCTGGACTGAGGGCTTGTAGGCCTGTTGTAAGGCAAGTCCTCACCGGACATCACCGGCAACAATGTCACGTATGGGCACAAACACACCGTCGCTGGACCAGACAGGACTGGCAAAAAGTGCTCTTCACTGACGAGTCGCGGTTTTGTCTCACCAGGGGTGATGGTTGGATTCGTATATCGTTATCGTCGAAGGAATGAGCGTTACACCGAGGCCTGTACTCTGGAGCGGGATCGATTTGGAGCTTGAGGGTCTGTCATGGTCTGGGGCGGTGTGTCATAGCATCATCGGACTGAGCTTGTTGTCATTGCAGGCAATCTCAACGCAGTGCATTACAGGGGAGACATCCTCCTCCCTCATGTGGTACTCCTTCCTGCAGGCTCATCCTGACATGACCCTCCAGCATGACAATGCCACCAGCAATACTGCTTGTTCTGTGTATGATTTCCTGCAAGACAGGAATGTCCGCGTTCTGCCATGGCCAGCGAAGAGCCTGGATCTCAATCCCATTGAGCACGTCTGGGACCTGTTGGATCAGAGGGTGAGGGCCAGGGTCATTCCCCCCCAGAAATGTCCAGGAACTTCCAGGTGTCTTGGTGGAAGAGTGGGGTAACATCTCACAGCAAGAACTGGCAAATCTGAGTCCATGAGGAGGGGATGCACTGCAGTACTTAATGCAGCTGGTGGCCACACCAGATACCGACTGTTACTTTTGATTTTGACCCCCCTTTGTTCAGGAACACATTATTCAATTTCTTTCAGTCACATGTCTGTGGAACTTGTTCAGTTTATGTCTCAGTTGTTGAATCTTGTCATGTTCATACAAATACTTACACGTTAAGTTTGCTCGTTTGTTCGTTTCTTTTTTTGCTGAGTGTAGTTGTGCTTAAAGGCTAGATGGCGTGCAGGGTTGGCTGTGTTGTCCATGAATGGAATGACTAATGTCTGAGGAAAATGATTACACCTACACACACTGCTATTGCGTACGTGACTGAACTGTAATCAACACTCCAAATCCTTATTTCTAAAATCTCAGAGAAAACCATCATCCAAGAAGTGCCATTTTATTGAGGTTACCATGGGAACCGTAATTTGATGCCGAACGATGCAGACCTTTATTCAGATCAGAGCATAGCTTTGCACTAAGCCCCATGATGGCACTGCTCGTTGACTGGTTTCATCACTGCTTGTATTATAGAGCTGTCTGGGGCGCAGCGCGCCCTAGCATTGGGTTCTGCAGGGTTGCTATAGAACAGGTTGATCCTGGGCCAAATGAGAGTGGCAGTGAGTGGGTCGTCACTGTCTGAGTCATCCTAAACCACAGAGAAACTCTCTCTCTCTCTCTCTCTCTCTCTCTCTCTCTCTCTCTCTCTCTCTCTCTCTCTCTCTCTCTCTCTCTCTCTCTCTCTCTCTCTCTCTCTCTCTCTCTCTCTCTCTCTCTCTCTCTCTCTCTCTCTCTGTCTGCCTGTTGCACACTGAACAATGCAGGCTTGATACTGATTGCTGAATGTACTAGAGTTGAACCTGATGTCTGTTGCATCCCAAAAATATACATTTAATAACCCCTCCCTCTTCCCTCCTTCCCTTCCTCCCTTCCTCCCCAACGTTTTAAACAAATATGTAACCCCTGTTGTAGTTTGTGTAGACCTGCAGTATGCACAGCACAGCCCTCACCCTCATACTGCTTGCTAACAGGCTTCGATGGCTACATCCATGTCACTGCTCCTCCTAATCACCCGCCTCATTCATCTTCCCCAGCCCAGGAAGGAGGGGTGACGGGACAGGCAATGGAATTATTCCCATTTCGAATCATTCATTTCCCCAGGGCAGCACAAATGGGAATATATCCGTTATTAATAATGTGACAGAGGGATCCAAAAACAGCCTCCCAATGACAGAGATGGATGGGAGTAGGTGAGGAGTCAGCCTTTAGCTTAGAGACTATCCACAGGCCGTGCTGTTGGAACATTACTGCTGATGGAAAAATGTTCATATTCTACACCACATTCTACACCTACAATTACCGTGTCTGAATACATTGTAATTAGTATGTACTACGATTAGTAGACAGCATGTAGTTTTAGGAAGTAGTAGGCAAGACGTGAATACCCATACATTCACACCAGTGGGGGCTGCTGAGGGGAGGACGACTCATTATAATTCCGGAAATGGAGTCAATGGAATGGTATCAACCACGTGTTTGATGTGTTTGATGTGTTTGATGTGTTTGATGCCATTCCATTGACTCCATTTCCAGAATTAGAATGAGCCGTCCTCCCCTCAGCAGCCCCCGCTGATTCACAAACATACCACACACACACACACACACACACACACACACACACACACACACACACACACACACACACACACACACACACACACACACACACACACACACACACACACACACACACACACACACACACACACACACACCTATTTAATAAATTCACGCAGTGCCCTCTGACACCAATATGTACTCAATGCATTGACTCCCTCCACTAGGAATCAGCAGGCTATGCATCTCTTGTACAGTCCAGTATACACTTTCTCCCCAGCTAGAAATAATAAGCTGTAATTGGCCACCAGATATCTCAACATGAGTTGTGTCAAACATATGCACATACTCAATACTGTTGATTCATTCTGATGTATTGTGTAAGGGGTTTGCTGTCTTACAGGCTGACAGAAAAATATCATTTTATTCGCTAGCGTTTTTCTGTTTTATAGACCGAGGGCAGGGATGGGCAACCCCAGTCCTGGCGGGTAGTAGGGATGTCACACTTCTTCCCCATCCCTAGCAAACGGCTGATTAAACTGATAGCATTTTAAGCCGAAGATCATAATTAGTTGATTATTGGAGTCAGGTGTGTTAGCTGGGGCTGGGGAAAAACTGTAACTCCAAATCAGGCCCCCGAGGACTGGAATTGCCCACCCCTGACCCAGTGGATTATTTATCCACTGTTACAGTACAAAAGAAGGATTTACTGTCGGATGTGACTTGGCTCAGTGTTATGATCATTTTGTTTTCAATGTTCATAAACCTCAATTTATCTACTCAGTCTGCAACCCAGAGTTTGTAAGATTCTGGTTGAATGAAACATACAAGAGTCCTAGCTTACAATAGTCAAAATGTTTGTTCACAAGAGTACTCTGAAGTTCATTATACAAACTCAGTCTTTATAACACACACAAACAAGTTGAAATCTTAAGCTACGCCTTGCTCAGACAGTCGGTGTTTTCCCACTACACAGATACATTGTTTAATCTGCAACATGCTTCATCATTTTCTGCAAGCCTAACAGTTTCTCCCGTCCACGGGTGGAGACAGGATGTCCTGTAAGCAACACAGTATTACAACTTGTCTGTCAATAGCTCCTCTTATCATTTGTTTCCCACTTGCACCCTGCTTACATGATAAAAAGGAACAAAAGGTCCTTGTTCTAATTCTGACTAAAACTATACACATCATCAGACTATAGTTTTATGATTCAAATACATTTCATTCAAGTAAATGGTTTCAGAGTGGAATTATTTAATCATTATCTTTAAACATATAAATGATTTCATCACTTATTTTATCTTTGTTTTAGTATGGTCAGGGCGTGAGTTGGGTGGGTTGTCTATGTTCGTTTTTCTGTAATTTGGGATTTCTGTGTTCGGCCTAATATGGTTCTCAATCAGAGGCAGCTGTCAATCGTTGTTCCTGATTGAGAACCATACTTAGGAAGCCTGGTTTTTCACTTTTGAGTTGTGGGTGTTTGTTTTCCGTGTCAGTGTTTGTGCCACACGGGACTGTTTCGTTTGTGTCGTTTAGTCACGTTTATTGTTTTGTATTTCAGTGTTCATTTTTGATTAAACATTATGGACACTTACCACGCTGCGCATTGGTCCTCCGATCCTTCTCGCTACTCCTCCTCAGAAGAGGAGGACGTAATCCCTTACACTCACACTGTAAGGCTTCTCTATCGCAATGTCCATATTGGTGAGAGATGTAGACCAGCAATATCACACAGATGCATCAGAAGGGTTGTGGTTTTAGCCACACAACAGCCAGATGTCTCTCCTTGCTCTTGGCTCCTGTTGCCGTGACAGCACCACAGGGCATGCTGAAGATGCTATGGTGATGCAATATCCTTACTATGTGCCCTTCCACACAGTACTCCCTTCTGCTTAGCCAATCACCATCCACTCACATTAACACACAGACATGGACAGGAAGAGGTATATACAGTTAATGGGCTGACCAAGGTCACTCTTTGTGCACATCCTTTACAGAATGGCCATATCTGATGATGAGGACTTGTTCTCCTTAGAAAGATGTGTTGTTCTACTGTAACATTGTTCTACGATCACATAGTTTTAGCCTATGTGATATCAGAGCAGTCCCCTAGCCAAGGGAGGTTGTTAGGTTATTACTCTATAGTTCCCGTTACTGGCTCCGTCTTCAAAGGGACTTAGCATGAATTTGGGAGAGATGGGAAGAGGATGTGTCTGTGTTATTATTCCTGTGATCTAAAGGGGCAGATGGATCTGGCTTGGCTCTAACCCAGGGCAGATGGATCTGGCTTGGCTCTAGCCCAGGGCAGATGGATCTGGCTTGGCTCTAGCCCCGGGCAGATGGATCTGGCTTGGCTCTAGCCCAGGGCAGAGGGATCTGGCTTGGCTCTAGCCCAGGGCAGATGGATCTGGCTTGGCTCTAGGCCAGGGCAGATGGATCTGGCTTGGCTCTAGCCCAGGGCAGATGGATCTGGCTTGGCTCTAGCCCAGGGCAGATGGATCTGGCTTGGCTCTAGCCCTGGGCAGATGGATCTGGCTTGGCTCTAGCCCAGGGCAGATGGATCTGGCTTGGCTCTAACCCCGGGCAGATGGATCTGGCTTGGCTCTAGCCCAGGGCAGATGGATCTGGCTTGGCTCTAGCCCCGGGCAGATGGATCTGGCTTGGCTCTAGCCCAGGGCAGATGGATCTGGCTTGGCTCTAGCCCTGGGCAGATGGATCTGGCTTGGCTCTAGCCCAGGGCAGAGGGAAATAGAAATGTGGACCATTGCCTTTGTTCCCTTTTCCACCTGTGTCTCTTTGCTCTCCATCTGCTAAGTGTCTTACTCTTGCCCTCAGGTCTTGTAGGTAGGTTGATTTAACGACGAGTCCTCTTCTGTCCTCAGAATCAGTAGGGGGGGCAGGAGAGTGCTGAGCAGGTGTGTGTATGTCTGAGAAGAGCTGAGTGGCGTCCCTCCACCAGCAAACCATTTGGGCTGAGTCTCTTCCTCTCACTTAACCACAGCGGATATTATTTATGACAGGAGTGGCGCCACATGGCTAGATTTACATTTGAGTCATTTAGCAGATGCTCTGATCCGGAGCGACTTACAGGAGCAATTAGGGTTCAGTGCCTTGCTTGAGAGCATGTCGACAGGTTTTTCACCTAGTTGGCTCGGGTATTCGAACCCTCCCTCCCTCTCTTCCTTCCCTCCCCCTCTTCTTTCCCTCCCTCCCTCTCTTCCTTCCCTCCCCCTCTTCTTTCCCTCTCTCCCTCTCTTCCTTCCTTCCCTGCTTTTGTCTAACCAAAACATGCACTGTTATGTCACTTGATGTTGGAGCCGGTTGAGTTGGGGCGGGCAGCGCCGTTTCTTAAAGTACATTCCATGCATATAGAAACTTTGGAGGAGCGTTTTGGAAACATTTCTAAGTTCCCCTGGAAGCCCTTCAAGTCTATTTGAATATCATTAGTCTGCATCCCCATGAGCCTGGGCTCAGGACCGCATTGTAATCATCCTTCCTTCCCTCTTCGTTCTCCCCTGGCCTGAGATGTGAATGAGGATGAGAACAAGGCTTACCAACTGAATGAGTGCTACTGATGAAAAATGCAGTGGAAGGCCTCTTTATTTTAAATCCATAAAATTGTAATTAAACACTCCCTGCTTTTCTTCTCGCTCCTTTCCTTTCAGGGATGTTTTCCTGTTCTCTTTATTCCTTTCATTTTTTTTGCTGGATGTTTACAAATGGCTGAAGTCTGTCTCTTTTATTTGAAGCTGAAAGTTTCGTTTTTTTTCTCATCTTTTCAGTCGTCACTAGTTAACAAAACTACAAAGTCAATGGAAAATCTGATTTTGAACCTAACCTTAACCACACTGCTAACCTTATGACTAACCCTAACCTTAAACCATGTTTATTTTGTTACGATAAATACAATTTTGCATGTCACTAGTTACCACAGCCACAATCTTTCCTCTCATCAAACTTCCTGTCCAAACAGGAAGGTCACATGACCAGGGTGATGACGCCAGTGCTACTCTGATGTAATCTTCCACCTTTCACATGCATGGCCATGCTCTAATTCAAAACCAAGCAGAGAACTGTTGATAAAGCCATATGGATGTTTTATCCAATGAATAATTTGAAGTGGGTAAATGGATTGCGTCCCAAGGAACTTAAAAGAGCGAGGTTGGCGCTTTGAGCGACTGTACTGTATACAGAGGCATTTTATAGTGGCCTACTTGTGTCTTGAACAATCCTTTCAACCACAATAGATAGTAGTCTCAAGAGTGTGTACTAGTTCTCAGTATTGCTTGTTATTTTCCTATGTAAAGCGCTTATATTGTATAACGCAGGAGGTTGGCGGTACATAATTGGAGAGGACGGGCTCTTGGTAATGGGCTCTTGGTAATGGCTGGAGCGGAATCTGTGGAATGGTATCCAATGCCATTCCATGCACTCCGTTACAGACATTGTTATGAGCTGTCCTCCCCTCAGCAGCCTCCTGTGATGTATAACCATATGGTTTCACAACAAAGAGCATTTCCATGACCTGGTGTTGAGTCCCAATAACCTGAATATAAAAGCATAAATAAGGAATGATGTAATCGCTCCAACAATGTACCCACCAGTGAACAGAGTGACATCACATTAGTGGACTTGAAACATGTCAGTGGAATTGGCTTGTTGTGAAGTCGTTGCTTGTTTCGCTTCTGCTTGTTCTTTTGCATGAAAAGCCCTTGTGTGCGAACAACAGTGCATGTATTTATTCATTATAGCTCAGCATGTTGTTGCTTTACGGCGTTGACACAACCGGTAGGCTGAGACTGTCTTTGAGTGGTTGTGGATTCAGTGGGCTACAGTATGTGTGCTGAAAGGTGAGGGAGTGATGGAAGAGGGCAGGAGGGAGGGAGTGAAAGAGGAAGGAAAAGGGTGAGGGAGTGAGTGAGTGACCTAGCATGCCACCGAATGAGTGATAGTATATGAGTGAGCAACCGTGCGTGAGTCAGCGTGAGCGTATCCGAGTCCAAGTGTTGGAGTGATTCCCCGCTCTTCGCCGCACCAGCGCGTTTATGTATGTGTGTGTGTATGTGTGTGTGTGTGTATCACCCCTGCCAGACTCCCTCCCGTCAGACCCCCTCCTCTCACTCTTAATGGTTTATTAGGCCTCCTGCGGTGGCTCTCAGGCCCCCTGGAGCGAAGCACACTCGGAGTGTGTGGGAATACAAAGCCTGGCCTGTGTCTCTCTTAGAGGGGTCTCTTTGTGACGGGGGGCCACTGGCTCTGCTGACTGCTGTTGGCCTCATGGTGATTACCCTCCCCAGAGGTACCCCTTATTGTTGGGCCCAAGTGCCGGAGCCTCACCTTTACAAGCCCTCCTGCAGTGCCCCAGCAGGGCTCTGCCACGCTCCACCGCCACTGCCGCCAGTCAGTCAAACCAGACCACGACTTCACCCCGTCAGCTTGTTGAGTGGGCTTCATGCTATCATTTCCACCCTGTTGATCAGGGAGAGCAAACACATGAACAGAGACATTGAGATAGGGGAAGAGACATGTACGAACAGGCACACTGAGACACAAACATCTACTGAGACAGATACAGATACAGATACAGACATACCGACACTCAAGGATATTGAAAGTACTTAAACATTAGAGAGACAGCAGGATCCTGACCTTTCAGGTGCTCAACATGGGAAAAAAAGCCTGTTTAATAAATAATATATTGAAATTCATGACATATCAACAGCCTCTGTAGCAAAACATTTTACAATTTTGAGCATAGGCCTATTTATTTCTTCAACAACACCTGAACTTATCACAAATTGTAAGCAAGCTAGTTGAAGTAATTGCTAAAGATCAAATCAAATCAAGTTACATGTTATTAGTCACATGCGTCAAATACAACTGGGGTAGACCTTTCAGTGAAATGCTTACTGACGAGCCCCTAACCAACAATGGAGTTTCAAAAAAATACGTATGAGAATAACAGATAAAAGTAACAAGTAATTAAAGAGCAGCAGTAAAATAACAATAGACTATATACAGGGGTGGTACCAGTACAGAGTCAATGTGCGGGGGCACCGGTTAGTTGAGGTAGTATGTACATGTAGGTAGAGTTATTAAAGTGGCTATGCATAGATGACAACAGAGGGTAGCAGTGGTGTAACGAGGGGGGCATTGCAAATAGTTTGGGTGGCCATTTGACTAGATGTTCAGGAGTCTTATGGCTTGGGGGTAGAAGCTGTTTAGAAGCCTCTTGGCACATCTCCTTCACATAGAGTTGATCAGGTTGTTGATTGTGGCCTGTGGAATGTTATCCCACTCCTCTTTGTTGGATGTGTGAAGTTGCTGGATATTGGTGGGAACTGGAACAAGCTGTCATACACATCGATCCAGAGCATCCCAAACTTGCTCAATGGGTGACATGTCTGGTGAGTATGCAGGCCATGGAAGAACTGGGCCATTTCCAGATGACAAGAATTGTGTACAGATCTTTGTGACGTGGGGCCGTGCGTTATCATGCTGAAACATGAGGTGATGACGGCGGATGAATGGCACGACAACGGGCTTTAGGATTTCGTCACGGTATCTCTGTGCGTTCAAAATGCCATAGATAAAATACAAGGGTTTCGTTGTCTGTAGTTTATTCCTGCTCATACCATAACCCCACTGCCACCATCTGGCACTCGGTTCACAACGTTGACATCATCAAACTGCTCGCCCACATGACGCCATACATCCTGTCTGCAATGTTCCTGGTTGAGTTGAAACTGGGATTCATCCGTGAAGAGCACACTTCTCCAGCGTACCAGTGGCCATCGAAGGTGAACATTTGCCCACTGAATTTGGTTATGATGCCGAACTGCAGTCAGGTCAAGCGTGGCGTGGTTACACATGGTCAGTGGTTGTGAGGCCAGTTGGACGTACTACCAAATTCTCTAAAAGGTTGGAGGCGGCTTATGGTAAATGAACATTCAATTCTCTGGCAACAGCTCTTGTGGACATTCCTGCAGTCAACATGCCATTTGCACATCCCTCAAAACTTGCTACATCTATGCGGTTGTGTTGTGCGACAAAACTGCACAGTTTGTGGCCTTTTATTGTCCCCAGCACAAGGTGCACCTGTGTAATGATCATACTGTTTAATCAGCTTCTTGATATGCCACACCTGGATTATATTGGCAAAGGAGAAACGCTCAATAACAGGGATGTAAACTAATTTGTGCACATCATTTGAGAAATAAGCTTTTTGTGCGTGTGGGAATTGACCATTTCTGGAACACATGACATGTTTATATTTTTGGTCAGTGTAGGTAGCTACACACACTGACCATTGACCACATCTCAAGCCATGCATGTTTGGACACCGGGGGCACACGTACAGGGCAGACCAACAGGAGCAACCCAGGCTCACGCAAGCTCCATACAGGGCAGACCAACAGGAGCAACCCAGGTTTGCGCAGGCTCCATACAGGGCAGACCAATAGGAGCAACCCAGGTTTGCGCAGGCTCCATACAGGGCAGACCAATAGGAGCAACCCAGGTTTGCGCAGGCTCCGTACAGGGCAGACCAATAGGAGCAACCCAGGTTTGCACAGGCTCCGTACAGGGCAGACCAATAGGAGCAACCCAGGTTTGCGCAGGCTCCATACAGGGCAGACCAATAGGAGCAACCCAGGTTTGCGCAGGCTCCATACAGGGCAGACCAATAGGAGCAACCCAGGTTTGCGCAGGCTCCATACAGGGCAGACCAACAGGAGCAACCCAGGTTTGCGCAGGCTCCATACAGGGCAGACCAACAGGAGCAACCCAGGTTTGCGCAGGCTCCATACAGGGCAGACCAACAGGAGCAACCCAGGTTTGCTCAGGCTCCATACAGGGCAGACCAACAGGAGCAACCCAGGTTTGTGCAAGCTCCATACAGGGCAGACCAATAGGAGCAACCCAGGTTTGCGCAGGCTCCATACAAGGCAGATCAACAGGAGCAACCCAGGTTTGTGCAAGCTCCATACAGGGCAGACCAATAGGAGCAACCCAGGTTTGCGCAGGCTCCATACAGGGCAGACCAACAGGAGCAACCCAGGCTCACGCAAGCTCCGTACAGGGCAGACCAACAGGAGCAACCCAGGTTTGTGCAGGCTCCATACAGGGCAGACCAACAGGAGCAACCCAGGCTCACGCAAGCTCCATACAGGGCAGACCAACAGGAGCAACCCAGGTTTGCGCAGGCTCCATACAGGGCAGACCAACAGGAGCAACCCAGGCTCACGCAAGCTCCATACAGGGCAGACCAACAGGAGCAACCCAGGTTTGCGCAGGCTCCGTACAGGGCAGACCAACAGGAGCAACCCAGGTTTGCGCAGGCTCCGTACAGGGCAGACCAACAGGAGCAACCCAGGTTTGCGCAGGCTCCATACAGGGCAGACCAACAGGAGCAACCCAGGCTCACGCAAGCTCCATACAGGGCAGACCAACAGGAGCAACCCAGGTTTGCGCAGGCTCCATACAGGGCAGACCAACAGGAGCAACCCAGGTTTGCGCAGGCTCCGTACAGGGCAGACCAACAGGAGCAACCCAGGCTCACGCAAGCTCCATACAGGGCAGACCAACAGGAGCAACCCAGGTTTGCGCAGGCTCCATACAGGGCAGACCAACAGGAGCAACCCAGGTTTGCGCAGGCTCCGTACAGGGCAGACCAACAGGAGCAACCCAGGTTTGCGCAGGCTCCGTACAGGGCAGACCAATAGGAGCAACCCAGGCTTGCGCAGGCTCCGTACAGGGCAGACCAATAGGAGCAACCCAGGCTTGCGCAGGCTCCGTACAGGGCAGACCAATAGGAGCAACCCAGGTTTGCGCAGGCTCCATACAGGGCAGACCAACAGGAGCAACCCAGGCTTGCGCAGGCTCCATACAGGGCAGACCAATAGGAGCAAGCCAGGCTCACGCAAGCTCAGTACAGGGCAGACCAACAGGAGCAACCAACGGACGAGGTGGGGGTTGGGGGTGGTGAACATGAAGATGTCATGACGACTTGCGGACAGTGGGTTCCGTACAACAATGACAAAAACTGTATACAAATAATATAGATATTATAACACCACACAAAAGGCCACTTGGCGAGTAATAGAGGAGGTAGACTCCGATCTGTGGACATGCCTGGCTGACAGTAAACATGAAGAAATAAACACACACACTTCCATCCAATCTGCTGCTCTGCACTAACCTACATACAAATGACTAAAAACACTTTTGTTCAAATATATGCACTCGCACATGTGCAGACACCCACCACACACCCACCAGCAGAAACTCAAGACATAATACATAATGTATAACACATAACAGACATTCAGAGCACTGAACAAGAGCAATGCACACAGAGCATTTGAACAAGAGCAATGAACACAGAGCACTGAACACAGAGCAATGAACACAGAGCACTGAACAAGAGCACTGAACACAGAGCACTGAACAAGAGCAATGAACACAGAACACTGAACAAGAGCAATGAACACAGAGCACTGAACAAGAGCAATGAACACAGAGCACTGAACAAGAGCAATGAACACAGAGCACTGAACAAGAGCAATGAACACAGAGCATTGAACAAGACCAATGAACACAGAGCACTGAACAAGAGCACTGAACAAGACCAATGAACACAGAACACTGAACAAGAGCACTGAACACAGAGCACTGAACAAGAGCAATGAACACAGAACACTGAACAAGAGCACTGAACACAGAGCACTGAACAAGAGCACTGAACACAGAACACTGAACAAGAGCACTGAACAAGAGCACTGAACACAGAGCACTGAACAAGAGCACTGAACACAGAGCACTGAACAAGAGCACTGAACACAGAACACTGAACAAGAGCACTGAACACAGAGCACTGAACAAGAGCACTGAACACAGAGCACTGAACAAGAGCACTGAACAAGAGCACTGAACACAGAGCACTGAACAAGAGCACTGAACACAGAGCACTGAACAAGAGCACTGAACAAGAGCACTGAACACAGAGCACTGAACAAGAGCACTGAACTCAGAGCACTGAACAAGAGCACTGAACAAGAGCACTGAACACAGAGCACTGAACAAGAGCACTGAACACAGAGCACTGAACAAGAGCACTGAACACAGAGCACTGAACAAGAGCACTGAACAAGAGCACTGAACACAGAGCACTGAACAAGAGCACTGAACTCAGAGCACTGAACAAGAGCACTGAACACAGAGCACTGAACAAGAGCACTGAACACAGAGCACTGAACAAGAGCACTGAACACAGAGCACTGAACACAGAGCACTGAACACAGAGCACTAAATACTGACTTTCTATGATGTGCAATTTATACGATAAACCTGTGTCGAGTTCGTCTCTGAAGCTGGTGTTTGAAGAGGCTTTACCCAAGACCAGACACAGTGGAGGAGGGTTGTAGGGCCCGTGTTTCCATCGATCAGGTTCATGCTGCAGGCCAGGCCCCCTGAGGATGGCCCCTGGTGAAGGGTTCAACACCCACCATGTACTGTATGTACACTATGCTTCTGGAATAGAAACTGCGGTTGACTCCCTCTCTCTACGAAGAAAGAATTACGGCAGACTACATTATTCCTTTACTATCTTTAATAGTGATGATGTCTGAGGTGGCTCTTCATCAGATAGAGTTTCTGTCTGCTCTAGTAGTGTAGAGGTTGGTTCTCTCTGTACCAGATAGGGTTTCTGTCTGCGCCAGTAGTGCAGAGGTTGGTTCTCTCTGTACCAGATAGGGTTTCTGTCTGCGCCAGTAGTGCAGAGGTTGGTTCTCTCTGTACCAGGTAGGGTTTCTGTCTGCGCCAGTAGTGCGGAGGTTGGTTCTCTCTGTACCAGATAGGGTTTCTGTCTGCGCCAATAGTGCAGAGTTTGGTTCTCTCTGTACCAGATAGGGTTTCTGTCTGCGCCAATAGTGCAGAGTTTGGTTCTCTCTGTACCAGATAGGGTTTCTGTCTGCGCCAGTAGTGCAGAGTTTGGTTCTCTCTGTACCAGATAGGGTTTCTGTCTGCGCCAGTAGTGCAGAGTTTGGTTCTCTCTGTACCAGATAGGGTTTCTGTTTGCGCCAGTAGTGCAGAGGTTGGTTCTCTCTGTACCAGATAGGGTTTCTGTCTGCGCCAGTAGTGCAGAGGTTGGTTCCCTCTGTACCAGATAGGGTTTCTGTCTGCGCCAGTAGTGCAGAGGTTGGTTCTCTCTGTACCAGATAGGGTTTCTGTCTGCGCCAGTAGTGCAGAGGTTGGTTCTCTCTGTACCAGATAGGGTTTCTGTCTGCGCCAGTAGTGCAGAGGTTGGTTCTCTCTGTACCAGATGTGGTTTCTGTGTGCGCCAGTAGTGCAGAGGTTGGTTCTCTCTGTACCAGATGTGGTTTCTGTGTGCGCCAGTAGTGCAGAGGTTGGTTCTCTCTGTACCAGATAGGGTTTCTGTCTGCGCCAGTAGTGCAGAGGTTGGTTCTCTCTGTACCAGATAGGGTTTCTGTCTGCGCCAGTAGTGCAGAGAGAGGTTGGTTCTCTCTGTACCAGGTAGGGTTTCTGTCTGCGCCTGTAGTGCAGAGGTTGGTTCTCTCTGTACCAGAGGGTTTCTGTCTGCGCCAGTAGTGCAGAGGTTGGTTCTCTCTGTACCAGATAGGGTTTCTGTCTGCGCCAGTAGTGCAGAGGTTGGTTCTCTCTGTACCAGATAGGGTTTCTGTCTGCGCCAGTAGTGCAGAGGTTGGTTCTCTCTGTACCAGATAGGGTTTCTGTCTGCGCCAGTAGTGCAGAGGTTGGTTCTCTCTGTACCCAAATGAACCTGGAATGTAAGAGCGATAGATAACAAACTCCTTGACCTCTCATTGGCCAATGTCATCCTGAGCTGTTGCTATAGGAATTGTTTAATTTTACTGCAGGTGATTAGACATGCATCTGCGGTGCGGTGTCTGCAAGTCCACCACCATCAATAGCCCATCTGAGCGCTGTCTCTGACAAATAGTGCAAAGGGCTACTTTATGTGGAAATCAGTGAAAATGCTGAGAAACGATGCCGACTTGAAAATGGCTCTTTTTTTGTATGTGTGCTGTCGCAGAGTGGCCTAACGTCATGATAATGTCTAATTAATTAGGTAATTAACCATGGAATGTAAAATATGGATGTATCTATATTCTACGGTAAACAGGGCACCAGCCATCATTTAAGTCGATAGGAAATGCTCTTAGCATGTAGCATAAACCACAGGCCTACTTGTCACAATTACAATCTCAATGACAAGTCAGATTCAAAATCTCAGAGACATTATTTTATACAACAAATATTTATTTGAAAAACAAGGTAATACTACGGTACAGGAATCATTAGTCGGTGACAGATTATGTCAGAAATGATAAGCAACGATGAAGTAGTTAGCAAGGGGAAGGGAGAGGATGGGGTAGGATAAGCAATTATTTCACAATAATTCTAAACGAGACAAAGCAGGTCATTTTATGAGGGAAATGGCCTAAGCAGTATCGAGGTACACAGTTTTACATGCTCACACCAATACGGATTAAACGAGTGAGGAAAGGCTGCATTGAATGCTCTCACGTGGAATTCAGTAGCAGCTCAATCTCTGGTCGGGTTCCCAAACATCCTTTCAAAAAGCAAGGAGGTCATGGGGGTGTTCAGTGCAAATGGACTAAGAGGGCGGGGCTAGGTGCTGAGGCTCCTCCCGATTCCTAGGTCTGGCACAGCAGGGGGTACACCCAACCCCAGGGAGGAGAGTCCCTTTCCTTAGGGAATGGAATATTATTCCATTATTGATAGATAAATCAGATGGGTCATTTTTCAGGGCATAATGTTCCCTACACAATGATACAAAACATGACATGTTCTCCTTGAATGAGAGATAAGTTAGGGAGAATTCACATTATCACGTAGCATTTCTACAGCACACAATGACCATAGCATGGTTTCTCCCAGAAAGCAAGGTTGTTGGTGTTAGCAAGAATGTTCATCTGATTCCTTATGTATGGTCTGGATTCTGTCCATCTAAAGCAGGGCGAGCCATTTGGCGGGCGCCTGCTGTTACGATGCCGTCCTGGATAGAACGCTTGAAAATGTAACGTCGTTTAATGGCCCTCTGGAGTGTTATCTTGTAATGAGTGGCTGGGTTGTGTTTTTATCTCTACCGTTGTCATGCCGATGGGCAATAGATGTGTATTGGGTACTGTCTGCCAACTGCCAGGCGTTTGGAATTGGCCTGGTCTTTCGTCAGTGCGACGTCTCTACTGTGCTTCCATTTATCTTGTAGCAATTTGCTTCGCCTTCTCTCCACTCAGTGTTCGGTGTCCCTGTATGGTGACACCGCTGGCGCTTGGAACCATTTGAGAAACTAGAGACCAACTGTGGCAATTGCTTTCTGTTTGGTGGAGTGCATTGGCCTGGCCTTGTCCTTGAACCATGGACAAATGTGACCATGACTTGTACAAGGACTGGTGTTCCTGCATCATTAATACAACACTACAGTTCCTTATGCACGTGTCACTGCACAGCAACCGCTTTCCAGTAAACAGGGCATGAACTGTGTGTGTGTGTGTGTGTGTGTGTGTGTGTGTGTGTGTGTGTGTGTGTGTGTGTGTGTGTGTGTGTGTCTGTGTGTGTGTCTGTGTGTGTGTGTGTGTCTGTGTGTGTCTGTGTCCGTGTTAATTTCGTCAACAAATACAGTGACTCAAATATTCGCCAAACATCTATTTTTCAGTGACGATTGACGTGACGATAACTGACTAAGTAGACTGAGAAAGAATGTAACCAAATGGGGGGCGGGAAATCATTTCAGTTGACTGAAAACGAGACAAAATGATCTCTGTCACTAAAATCTGACTGGGTGGACTGGACAATAGTTTTTTAAGATATTGAGAGTTTTTCAGTGATACGCACAATTAATATTAGCAGCACAGATGCGCCTCGCTGTTCTGCTCAGCAGTGGGAGGGACTCACCACACCCGGCCTACATCAGCTGGTGAGCTGCAGGGGAGCAAGAGATGGGTGTGGGCAGACAGCTCGCTCCGACTCATTGTGCAGGCGACTCTCTTGCTTCCCCATCACCAGCCTCCTAATGAACTACTCTTTGCCAGATTAAGAAACACAAGCCACTTCACAAAATGATAAACAATAGCAGAATTGAGTTTCACAGTAAAACAGCAGTCCAGCTTGAGTTTTTCTCTCCTTGCAGTATAGCAAAGTAGACTGGCGTTGAATTTGTAGTCTCACTCAACCCTCCCACTTTCCCCACTGCATTTCATAGCCAGATTCCATAGCCAAGTCACCCTCTTTTCCGAGAAAACGGCTTGAGTGATTTACCGTTCAAAAGCCTAATACCGGGCAATGTTTTCATATTTGATTCTATTGTGCATTTTACATTCATAAAGCACAGCCCGGGCTGTACTCAACCTCGTCTACTTGCGGACCGGACCGTTAACCATTTATTTCGGCTACACCTCGCTCAGTCACGTTACCTCATTAGTTAGCTATAGCTAACAACCTGCAGGGCGTTCAGCAGGACGCACGGGTTTGGAACGTTCAGATAGAAATATGCTATGTAGAACAAACATGCCTCTCTGACATGTTGGATAAGGAATAACATCAGCTCTTTATGTCATTTCTATCTGCAATGTTCAGGAACATTTTGCAACTGAACGTGGCCCTGGTAACATTACCAGTAGCCTACATGTGATCATTTGGTGGCACAGAAAGAAAGAAAAAATGAAAGCAAACAATTTATTGACAAAATCCCTATTGCCACTACACTGTATCCGACTGGTTAGATACCTTTATTTTTGAGTTACTGGGGACCCAGTGACTCAGACTGGAGCACTTGGACTCGAACTCCTGCACAGCGGACTTGGGACTTGATGCGGACTCGGGGTTAAGTGATGCGACTACATCACTGGGTGTAACAGTCATTTGCTCCCATTCAAAGTCATTAAACCCAGTTGTACTTTTGGATATCAGTGTGGCTGCGGCCACCAGTGGAATGTTGGTAACAATGGCAACTGGGTGATGGAGGTTCAACACTTACTATTTTGCTGCAAAATGTAATGGTTGCGCTACTCTCTCTCTGTCTGTCGTGCTCTGTCTGTTGCACTCTGTCTCTCTCTGTCGCTCTTTCTCTCTGTGGCTTTCCCTCTCTCTGTCGCTCACTCTCTTGCTCTGTCTCACTTCCCCTCTCTCGCGCTCTCTCTCAATTCAATTTAAATGTAAGGGCTTTATTGGCATGGGAAACATATGTTGACATTGCCAAAGCAAGTGAACTAAATAAACAACATTTTAAAATAAAAATGAATACTAAACATTACACTCACAAATCTCTCTCTGCACTTGTGTGTCTCTGTTTTGTATGTAATGTGTAATATCTATGTAGACCGAATTAGGAAATTATCTGGCCAGATATACATATATAGACTATATTCTTATATGTTTGTCCTATTTCTGCTGTTGGGAAGAGAATACGATGTCATGCATAAAAATGTTGGAATTACCTGGATTTCTGCATAAATTTGTCATAAAATTTGAACTGATCTTCATGTAAGTCACGACAATAGGCAAACACAGTGTGCTTAAACTAATAACACAAATTGTATTTTTCTTGTCTATATTGAATACATCATTTAAACATTCACAGTGTAGATTGGGAAAAGTATGTGAACCCCTAGGCTAATGACTTCTCCAAAAGCTAATTGGAGTCAGGAGTCAGCTAACCTGGAGTCCAATCAATGAGATTGGAGACGTTGGTTAGAGCCGACTTGCCCTGTAAAAAAAAAATAAAAAAACCTCACAAAATGTGATTTTGCTATTCATAAGAAGCATTGCTTGATGTGAACCATGCCTCAAACAAAAGAGATCTCAGAAGACCTAAGATTAACAATTGTTGAAAACTGCATAAAGCTGGAAAAGGTTACAAAAGTAGCTCTAAAAGTCTTGATGGTCATCAGTCCACGGTAAGACAAATTGTCTATAAATGGAGAAAGTTCAGCACTGTTGCTACTCTCCCTAGGAGTGGCCGTCCTGCAAAGATGACTGCAAGAGCACAGCGCATAATGCTTTGAGGTTAAGAAGAATCCTAGAGAGTCAGCTAAAGACTTACAGAAATCTCTGGAACGTGCTAACATCTCTGATGATGGGTCTACAGCACGTAAAACAAGAATGGTGTTCATGGGAGGACACCACGGAAGCCACTGCTGTCCAAAAAAAAAATTGCTACACATCTGAAGTTTGAAAAAGTGCACCAGGTGTAACGCCTGTCGTCAGAAGGAGAGGACAAAAGCGCAGCGTGAAAAGTGTTCATGATTTCTTTTATTATAAAAAAAACCACTCGAACAAAACGACCGCAAACAGTTCTGTCAGGTAACAGAAAATAACTTCCCACAAAACACAGGTGGGGAAAAAGGCTACCTAAGTATGATTCCCAATCAGAGACAACAATAGACAGCTGCCTCTGATTGGGAACCACACTTGGCCAAAAACAAAGAAATAGAAAACATAGAATGCCCACCCTAATCACACCCTGACCTAACCAAATAGAGAAATATAAAAGCTCTCTAAGGTCAGGGCGTGATACCAGGATGTTCCACAGCGCTTCTGGCAAAATATTATGTGGACAGAGATGAAACTACAGATGAGTTGTTTGGAAGGAACACGCAACACTATGTGTGGAGAAGAAAAATGAAAGTGACAGCACACCAACACCTCATCCAACTGTAAAGTATGGTGGAGGGAGCATCATGGTTTGGGGCTGCTTCGCGGCCTCAGGGCCTGGACAGCTTGCTATCATTGACGGAAAAATGAATTCCCAAGTTTATCAAAGAGAATGTTAGACTATCTGTCCACCAATTGAAGCTCAACAGAAGTTGGGTGATGCAACAGGACAACGACCCAAAACACAGAAGTAAATCAACAACAGAATGGTTTCAACAGAAGAAAATAGTCCTTCTGGAGTGGCCCAGTCAGAGTCCTGACCTCAACCTGACTGACATGCTGTGGCATGACCTCAAGAGTGCAGTTCACACCAGACATCCCAATAATATTTCTGAACTGAAACAGTTTTGTAAAGAGGAATGGTCCAACATTCCTCCTGACTGACAGCAGGTCTGGTCCACAACTACAGAAAACGTTTGGTTGAGCACATTGTTGCCAAAGGAGGGTCAACCAGTTATTAAATCCAAAGGTTCACTTTTCCCACCCTACACTGTGAATGTTTACACGGTGTGTTCAAGAAAGAGATGAAAACGTAAAATTGTTTGTCCGTTATTGGTTTGAGGAACTGTGTTTGTCTATTGTGACCGAGATGAAGATCAGACCAAATTTTATGACCAATTTATGCAGAAATCCAGGTAATTACTGTCACGTTCTGACCATAGTTCTTTTGTTATGTCTTTGTTTTAGTATGGTCAGGGCGTGAGTTGGGATGGGTAGTCTATGTTCTTTTTTCTATGTTGTGGTTTTGTGTTTGGCCTGGTATGGTTCTCAATCAGAGGCAGGTGTCGTTCGTTGTCTCTGATTGAGAATCATACTTAGATAGCCTTTTCCCACCTGTGTGGTGTGGGTGGTTATTTTCTGTCCTGTGTTTGCTGCTTTTGGTTCAGGAGTGTCTTTTCCATTTATGTTAGCTTACAGTGTGTACCGGTGTTGTACCTTTAGGAGTGTTTTACGCCTGTGTTCGGCGTTACCCTCTTTTGTTGGTCCGGAAGAAATGGTTTTCCGAATCTGCTGCTCTCTGCACCTGACTCCACACCCATCACTCTTCTAAGCCTGACAATTCCAAAGGGATCACATGCTTGTACGTTTGTGTACATGGAAGTAATTCCATTTCTGTTTACTAAAGGTTAATGATGTGACTAAAATGAAAGGGTTTCCATTCGTTTAAACAATAACTAGACTAAATCATTATTCCCCATTGCCTCTCTTCCTGCTCTACCTCGACAGACAGGATATAACTCATCTAAGGATATAACTATAACTAATCAATTACTGCTTCAGGTTTACAATATTAGGAGAAATACTGTAGGTCTCTGTCTCCTGTCTCATGCGGCTCAGCGATGTTTAGACCTCAGTATCTGGTGAATACTGAGGTCACAGGTCACTGTGTGATCCTGGGTTATTGCTTTGTAGCTGGCTGTCTGCCTGTCTCTGCTTCTTCTTGTCTTAACTCTAAACACCATCTCAGAGACCACTAAGACAACCGCAGCAACTCTGCTGTTATTACCGTCAGACATCAAAGCCCAACTCGAGCATCTCCCAGATTAATTGTGTGCAATTTTTTTTGTGTGTTTGATCCACATATCTACAAAGATTATGGCACAGTTATATATAGTAACACTCAGGAATAGCGTTAAGGATTTTCAATAGCTGTTCATGCTGAGCTGTCTAAGGTTTTTGGCTCAAAGGATGAAACAAATGCTTGTGTGAAGCCGTGAAACTGTGAAAGTAGAGACCTGGTTGTGATTTTAAACAAGCAGAAAACTTTGACACTTAGAATCTCTCTGCACCTACACCACATGGAGGTTCACGGACCAGGAAGGGTACCAACCTGTTTCCCTCCTCAGCCCTACTGATCCCCCAGACAGCTTCCATCCAGCTTTAACTTCCAGTACTGATTACAGTTTGGGTCTCTGAGGTCTGCATGCTGTTAGGAAACCCATCCCAGTGTGTGTGTGTGTGTGTGTGTGTGTGTGTGTGTGTGTGTGTGTGTGTGTGTGTGTGTGTGTGTGTGTGTGTGTGTGTGTGTGTGAGAACAGGAAATGAACTGTGTGTGCGTGTGTGTGTGCCTGCTGCCAGCCGCAGATCCCTACAGACCATTCATTCTAGTGTGATGTGTGTGTTGACAGGGTTGATATGACACATGTACAGACTGGGGAGAAGGCCTGCGTGTGTTCCTGGAAACTGTAGCCAACACCGCTCCATCTGGTGGTGTGTCTAACAGCCAGCTGCCTCCCTCCCACGGGTCCAGCAACTCCAGCCACACAACCGATGCTCTCACCACGCAACCATGGCAACCAGAAACCCCATGACGGCCACATCCTCCTCTTCCTCTCCTCCTCCTCCCCCTCTCTTTCCTTCCTGATCGTCTTCGTTGCCTTCGTTAGTGCTCCTGGTCTAGGAGATCTCGACCCGTGTGCCTTCGCTCTCGATAGAGAGACGATACTCAACAGACTTTCACTCATGCAGCACAAAGGCCACATATCCTTAAACCATATTGTACATACCCACCCAGCTCCCAGTCACTCCCACCCACACAGCCAACCGCATACACACATACACATGCCCTCATTTACAATACCATCTCCCTGAGGTCACGGTGGAGATGAGTCCATCTGTCCACTAAGTGCCCCCAGGCCTTCTCTCTCTTCCTCATCTCCTGTGGTGAAATGGATTATTAGAGCCTCAGCTGCAGAGAGAGTTGCCCCAGGGATTCCTACTTCACCCCAGCCCAGTCTGGTAACCCACGGAGATGCACTCCCTGCCATACACACACACACACACGCTAAATGTAAATACACGCTAAATGTAAACACCCGCATGCTACACCCGCATGTTACACCCGCATGCTACACCCGCGCACACACAGCACTCACTCCCACCCAAGACACAGCAGGCTCCATAATAGATGATGGACCAGTCAAGCCATGACACCTACAGGAGGACTTGGCTACTCAAACCTGCCCTCCGTTAACACCCTTTACCACACCGGAGTACTGCCTGGTCCACCACTCCCACTGCCGTGCTTCCATTTCCAGCTCCCAGAGAAAATGTGTTTTGAAATGAATTATTATTTACAACCGTCTTACTCCGTTTGGCCCCTTGCTACCTTACGTTGTGTGAGTTTGTGTGAGCTGCAGCAAACAAACAACAAAGCATTTTGCTTCTACTCTCTGCCGAACTCTGCTCTCTGCTTAACTCTGCTCCCTGCCGAACTCTGCTCTCTGCTTAACTCTGCTCCCTGCCTAACTCTGCTCTCTGCCTAACTTTGCTCTCTGCCGAACTCTGCTCTCTGCTTAACTCTGCTCCTTGCCTAACTCTGCTCTCTGCCTAACTGCTCTCTGCCTAACTCCGCTCTCTGCCTAACTCTGCTCTCTGCCTAACTGCTCTCTGCCTAACTCCGCTCTCTGCCTAACTCTGCTCTCTGCCTAACTCTGCTCTCTGCCTAACTCTGCTCCCTGCCTAACTCTGCTCTCTGCCTAACTCTGCTCCATGCTTAACTCTGCTCCCTGCCTAACTCTGCTCGCTGCCTAACTCTGCTCGCTGCCTAACTCTGCTCCATGCTTAACTCTGCTCCCTGCCTAACTCTGCTCGCTGCCTAACTCTGCTCGCTGCCTAACTCTGCTCGCTGCCTAACTCTGCTCGCTGCCTAACTCTGCTCCCTGCCTAACTCTGCTCGCTGCCTAACTCTGCTCCATGCTTAACTCTGCTCCCTGCCTAACTCTGCTCGCTGCCTAACTCTGCTCGCTGCCTAACTCTGCTCCATGCTTAACTCTGCTCCCTGCCTAACTCTGCTCGCTGCCTAACTCTGCTCCCTGCCTAACTCTGCTCTCTGCCTAACTCTGCCCCCTGCCTAACTCTGCTCTCTGCCTAACTCTGCTCTCTGCCTAACTCTGCTCTCTGCTTAACTCTGCTCTCTGCCTAACTCTGCTCTCTGCCTAACTCTGCTCCCTGCCTAACTCTGCTCTCTGCCTAACTCCGCTCTCTGCCTAACTCTGCTCTCTGCCTAACTCCGCTCTCTGCCTAACTCTGCTCGCTGCCTAACTCTGCTCCCTGCCTAACTTTGCTCTCTGCCTAACTCTGCTTCCTGCCTAACTCTGCTCTCTGCCTAACTCTGCTCCCTGCCTAACTCTGCTCCCTGCCTAACTTTGCTCTCTCCCTAACTCTGCTCTCTGCCTAACTCTGCTCTCTGCCTAACTCTGCCTAACTCTGCTCTCTGCCTAACTCTGCTCTCTGCCTAACTCTGCTCTCTGCCTAACTCTGCTCTCTCCCTAACTCTGCTCTCTGCCTAACTCTGCTCTCTCCCTAACTCTGCTCTCTGCCTAACTCTGCTCTCTCCCTAACTCTGCTCTCTGCCTAACTCTGCTTCCTGCCTAACTCTGCCCTCTGCCTAACTCTGCCTAACTCTGCTTCCTGCCTAACTCTTCTCTCTGCCTAACTCTTCTCTCTGCCTAACTCTGCTCTCTGCCTGACTCTGCTTCCTGCCTAACTAACTCTGCTCTCTGCCTAACTCTGCTCTCTGCCTAACTCTGCTCTCTGCCTAACTCTGCTCTCTGCCTAACTCTGTTCTCTGCCTAACTCTGCTTCCTGCCTAACTCTGCTCTCTGCCTAACTCTGCTCTCTGCCTAACTCTTCTCTCTGCCTAACTCTGCTCCCTGCCTAACTCTGCTTCCTGCCTAACTCTGCTCTCTGCCTAACTCTGCTCTCTGCCTAACTCTGCTTCCTGCCTAACTCTTTTCTCTGCCTAACATTGACAGCTCCTCACTTGCTTGTAAGCCTTCATTAAGTCTTTTGCAAAACACTTTTGGGAAAATCAGAAGTTTTGGGAAAGTAGGGCACTGCTGTAAAAAAATAATGATGTCTACTCTGAGAAGAAATTGGTTATGTCATCTCTCCGATATGGGTATGCGCTATGAAGGTACTGCCTTTGTTGGTA
This sequence comes from Oncorhynchus keta, assembly GCF_023373465.1. Taxonomy (NCBI): domain Eukaryota; kingdom Metazoa; phylum Chordata; class Actinopteri; order Salmoniformes; family Salmonidae; genus Oncorhynchus; species Oncorhynchus keta. The sequence continues at coordinate 33,978,882 of NC_068450.1, forward strand.
TTTGTTAGATTGAAGGGCTATTGTGTCTGTGTGTTTGTGTATTCCCTCGGAGGATGTGGATTGCAGTGTTTGCCTTATGAACTGCTATTGTTGCCAGCTCACTCAGAGACGGCTGGCAGGCACTAATGCCTCTTAGTGAAACCTGTATAAACTCTCTGCCTCCAATGTAAACATAGATCTTTATTATGCTAATGCTAGATCAGACCATTCACATGCACAACTCCCACTGCTACCACCAGCCTGCTGTAACTGTATTTATTATCTCTGTCTATTATACTGTTATTATGACTTATCTCTCTGTTATTGGGACTTATCTCTCTATTATTCAGACTTATCTCTCTGCTATTATGACTTACCTCTCTGCTATTATGACGTATCTATGCTATTATGACTTATCTCACTGATATTATGACTTATCTCTCTGCTATTATGTATTTTCTCTCTGTTATTATGACTTACCTATTTGTTATTATGACTTATCCCTCTGTTATTATGACTTATCTCTGTCTATTATACTGTTATTCTGACTTATCTCTCTTATAGGTCAGTGTGTATCACAGACTCCTATACTGTCTTTCATCCTCTGCTATTTCCTCAACTAGGACAATAAAATATCTTATCTGACTCTCTAATCATGTTGTGGTAAAACGAGGTGGATTTTGTAGGTGGAAAAAGACAGAAACTAAGAGAGGAGGAGAAGGACAACATGAGTGGTGCTGATGACAATGGTTGTGATGACACTGGGCATGATCATGATGATAATCCTGATGACAACACTGACAATTACATTTCCAATAACATGTAGGGGGCATTGGGGAGTACTAATGTGTTGCCTCGAGCAGGTATGGAGGAGAAAAGCATTCCTCGGGTCCTCAGTGACCACCACTTAGACTGCCGATAGATATTGACAGCCGTTTCATTTGTCCTCTGAGGCTAAGGCTTTTAATGGGGATTTGACCAAGGAATACTCAAGCATACATGTGCATTATTGAGCCTAACCACCAGTCCATTTACAAGGTGGATCAACACCAAAGGACCAGAGAGGGTGGGTAGGGGTTAATGGTGCTGAAGCTATTATCACTAGACCAAAGCGCTCTGTGTATGCATCCAGGAGAGCAATTAGACAGAGAGATCTAATATACAGTATGGAAGAGGACAAAGAAAGTGAGAGATAAAATCAGAGGGAAAATAGAGAGATTAAGCTAGGAAGAAAGGGATAAAGAGAGAGATAAAGCAAGAGAGAAAAGAGAGAAAGCTCGAGAGAGATAAAGAGATAAAGCTAGAGAGAAAAGAGAGAAAGCTAGAGAGAAAAGAGAGAAAGCTAGAGAGAAAAGAGAGAAAGCTAGAGAGAAAAGAGAGAAAGCTAGAGAGAGATAAAGAGATAAAGCGATAACACAAAGAGATAACACATGTTTCCCATGCCAATAAAGCCCTTGAATTGAATTAAAGCTAGAGAGAAAAGAGAGAGATAAAGAGAACGCTAAAAAAATGACTATAGCGTGAAGTAGACAAAGAGATAACAGAGAAGTGAAAGATAAACCGAGGAAGGCAGAGCGTCACAGAGATGGATAGACCGATAGAAGAAGATAAAGACAGAGAAGAGAGACAGACAGACAGAGACTGTATGTGCCTGAGGGAGTTGCCAGCTGGGTGTATAAGGGAGGGTCTTGTGAATGGGATGTGATGAATGGAGTGATATCTCTGCCGCAGTCAGGCCTGGCCGGTGTAAAGCAGTCCCCAAAACCAAGGACACCTCCATCAGGTTACCCTGCAGACACAACCAATCACCCCATGTTCCCTTAAAGAATAGTTCAATTATTGCAAACAGCCAGCCATCGATCAAGTGGAGAATTCCTCTTCAGGGGGATTTGATTCCTTCTCGGTTTTCTTTTGTGCTAGTCTTTTTATTTACTATCCTTCTCTCTTTCCACCTTTCATGTCGTTCTTAGAGCAGCCGTTGAATTTGAGCAGTCAATCTTTCAGCTGCTATTTTTACAGCTCAGTTTGCTTCCAAAGAGCCATCTTGTCATTCCCTCCATTTAGCTTCCTTTTTTAACGTCCAATGTTAATGTATGGTGATTGTACAAGGCAATACCATGGGCTACAACTGCAGGGCACCAATGGATTTTGAGTCGTACGGGGATCCTGTCTAACTCCTTGTCCATGTCCATTACCGTACATCTGGACCTGATATCTGGCAGACCAAACAGTGAGACAGGTATTCAGTTTCTCAGTTCTGTCTCCACAGGGCCTGTGTTTCTGTGTATAACGCTCCTCGAATGAGATGCTGGTGGGAGGTGTGTTTGGGGCCAGGGGGTGGTGGGGATGGGCGGTTAACTGTTTCTCCTCTGCTTCTGACTGCTGAGTGGATGGGCCGGGCACAGCTGTCCAAACAGGGGGAACAGAGAAGAGTGCATTTTTTGATGCTGCAGAGACCTCGTGAATATTGGATGCCCCCCCATCTACCTGGTTTCCTGTTACTGCCTGGTTGATTGCAGCAGAGTGAGTGCGCCTCTCTCTATGTCTGCCTCAGTGGCTGTTACATAATGGCAGCCCTCATCCACTGCAGTGAGGCAACAGTCGGGATTCCCTCTTGTACCCAGAACGAAGGAGTGGCGAGGGAGGAGAGGGCGAGGAAGGGACAAAGGGAAGGAGAATGAGTAGAGGAGGACGACAGAGAGGGTGAGAAAAAGGGGAGAATTTGAGCGACAGCAAACCCTTATTTGACCAGTAAATGAAGTAAATAAATGCAAACAGCCATTGCGTACCAGCAAATGAATGAGAGAGAAATACAACTGGTTCTCTTCAATCGATCCTCTGGAATGGATAGGCTTTGTCAGTATGGTAAATAAAGAAGGAGGATTCATCGTTGCGGTGATGAAATAAAATGTATAGATCAATTGAGGAGAGGGAGGGAATTCAGTAGGTGTTTGGTCTTACTCTTGGAATTATGGCTGGTTTGGTAGAAGGAGGGGTAGAGAGAGTGGTAAAGGCTAGCCCTACAAAACCAAGTTCAAGTTCAATTGACGTGGCAGTCAAGTAGATGCCAGTGAAAATGTGATATTGCTTTGGTTAGCAACATGATAGAGGTTCTTACAGCCAGTCTTAATTCAGTGCTTTTCAAGAAGGACAGTATGAACGACGAAGACGTTTCTTCTAACTGAACCAAAGTTCTTAATATCTTGGTTTGATTTCATCAACCTTTTTCCCGGAAACAAGTTCATGAGTGGGTTTGATGTTTTAGGGTCTTGCCCTCGACCATCTATACAGACCAATGCAGTCTGTTTGCTGTAGCGTACAGATATTTCAGTGAAACGCTAGAAAGTATCCCACGTTGTCAAGGTAGTCGTGGTCTCAGCAGCCTTTGGAGGACTCAATCTGTGTTCATGTATTTAATAGTGGATGGTTAAGAATGTTTCCTCACATGCTTTTGGGCCTGGGACACGTGAGCCTCCCAATATGTCCGAAATGAAGATACTGCGCACACAACCACACTCATTATACAGTTGTTCATAAGGTACGATGCCCAGAGAGAATTAGGCCAGTCAGAGCCATTCTCCTGGATTATTAGCCAGGGATTATCCATTTATAGAGTGGATTGTCCTCTTAGTCTGGATTATGAGGATGTTTAATCCTACTCTCCTGGCCTGCGCGCGCTGGGGATGTGCGCTCATTCTTTGGCTGCTGGAAGCCTTTTAGGATTTCCGCCCAGTGAGTCAACCAATTAAATTCCACTAGCCATAATGTCCAA